>NC_056726.1:233232030-233537030 GCF_019279795.1 Protopterus annectens | reverse complement strand
CACCAGCACTACCAGACTACAACCCATACCACACATTTCAGCCACAGAACATGGGCTGACAGACATGGAGGGGCTGTATCCATATTCATCAGGGATACCTGAACCTCCAGGTTAGTGGGACAGCATGATACCTCTGTGATCATCCATGTGCTGCTAACATCAGCTACAACTGCAATGTGGAATGTGGCCTGCTATGGATCACCCTCCATGACCCGGACCCTCCACTCCACCTTCCTGGAGATAGTGGAGGACATGACAGTCCTAACGCACACCCTATCATTGGTCGATGTCAACTACCATACCATTAACTGGGAAACGTACTCCAGTACTCACTTCCAGGCCCAGCACTTCCTGGAATGTATCCCCTCATATGCCCTGTATCAGGTGGTAACTTCCCTAATATGGGGTGGAAACTACTAGATGTGGTCATCATCAACATGGGCAACGGGTGCACCACAGCGGAGGTTAACCAGTCACTGGTTAGATCTGACCATGAACTATTCACTGTTTCCACACCCTAGCATCTCCCCGACCCATGGATACCACAGTGTATACCTTTCCTACAGCTAAATTTACACTACTAGTGACAGGGGTGGGGGGTTTCACAGCCCCCATGCTAAGGGGAAACACTGCTCAAGATACAGACAGATTTACAAATGTAGTCTATAAGCACCTATGTGGATGTATGGATTGTGCCATCACTGGTAAACCAAGACTCACTCCTCCTAGACAAGGACACTGGTCTGGTGGACCTCTGCAATAAACAGGCTATACTACAGAAGTAGGACAGTGTTCCAGACACACAGCAAATCCCATGAAGGGCAGACATCCGTGACCACTATTAGTATGATACGTAGGTCCCTCATGACATCATCCAAGGCTAACATCAGCAGGAGAATACGCAAGGATTTGAACGATAACCACAAAGCCTTCTTTGGCTATGTCAAGGATCTACATAGTGACACACAGATTTGCACTGTGCTGGTGAAATATAGCACAACATATGCTGACCCTATTGATATTGCCAACATCCTTGAAGATACATTCGGTGCATACTTTACCCCCTAAAGAGCCCACAACACTACCCGAAAGGTACAGTATCCCAACCATCAGAGACACACAGGTGGAAATGGCCCTCTCTAACAGCAGAACACAGCATCAATGGAGGCAGATGTTGACCCAGACTGCATCTTGCAAACTGTACAAGACATCCTGCCCCCCACCTAATTAAGCATTCCTATCTCAGCCTCTCCACAGGCTACATGCCCATACAATGGCTCGTGGCAACGATTATTCCACTCCATCAAGGTGGAATCACAACTGACCATGGTAACTACCACCCCATAAGCCTGTCTAGCCTGGTCTGAAATGGTATGGTTCGCATCCTCATGGCACTCATTAACAATGATATTGGTAACCTCTGAACACGTGACCCAGCCCAGGTCTGCTTGGTTGAATGCAGTTCATGCCTACTGAACCCGTTTGACATTTTACATACAGTCACCAAGACATTAGATGAAGGGAGAGGTGGTTCACACATACTACCTGGACCTCACCAAGGTTTATGACACCATACCCCACTCAGATATTATTGATAAACACACCAGCCTGTACATTCACCCATACGTCACAGGTTGGGTTGCCAAAGGGCTTAAACACAGAACCCACATGGTACGACTAGCAATCTCCAGGTCCAACTCTTGAACAGTCACAACTGGTGTCCCACAGGACTCAGTCCTGGGAGCCCTACTGTTTGGCATATATGTCTCAGAGGTACAGGCAAACACACGTGGACTATGGCAGACCATGTTTGGCAATGACTGTGAACTGGGAGCCATGATTGATAGTCCAGCTGACACAGACATCCCTTAAGGGGCCTCATAGAGAACATCACAGGGTGCCAATGACATGGCCTCCAGCCAAGTGCCACTAACTGCATGATCATTCCATAGTAGAATTGGCACCCACATATTAACACATAAGTGGCAGCCACTTTAATACAGACAAAGTAATGGGGTATCTGGAGACTAAGGTAGATAGTGATCTCCCCTTTGACAATCGTATCTCCACAGTAGTTAGGACATCCTTCTATGGCAGGACATCTGATTACTAAAAGATTCCCATCTAGACATACTGGGGTTATAGTGCCCCTTTACTCATCACTCATCAGTCCCATCATAGGGTGTAATAACCCGTGTGGAATGTACCTCAGAGGACATGTCCAACAGCTGGGGGGTCCACAAATGTACCCCACCAAGGGGAATACTGGCATCCAACATATGGCCTATGCAGCCAGACTGAATAAACTCCTGCTTTATTCGGTGGCATCTCATTTACCCAGAGATGATCTCCGCTGGCCAACACAGCTATGTCGAACTCAGACTTGATGGATATGCTCCACCTATGGGAATCCATGTCACAGGGAGCCACACACTGTAGTGAGCTGAACCTTGCCACAACAATAACTGGAAGATGCTGGAGGGACAGCTTCCTGGCACAGACACTCCCCATACTTTGGAACAACATCCCTAACTACATTATACAGAGCCCCTCACTAACACTCTGCAAGAGAAACCTTGAAAAGTGGATGGGGAACAGTAGATGCACCCTAGGGATCCCACCATTGGCTCTGCTCCACAGAGGGCCAGTTAATGAATCAATGGGGTGGCAAAAGCTGACACATTTTGGCTGGCCTTATGCATGGCCTCTGGCAGTTGGCCAAGTACCTACCTATGAGTCTATACATAAAGTATCTGCATATGCTGATAGCTTAATTTACTGTTCAGGTATTGACTTACCTTGTGCCAATGGCTGTTGTGTGGGCAATAGTTGAGGGCTGCCTGTGTTGGATGCACACAGTAGACTGTCTATACATGACAATTTACAGGTAGTCTTGTGTGTGTGCCATCCATTTGTACTGTGTGTGCAGGTAGAGAAAGGTGTCAGTCCCTAGGTGCCTACACTTAGTGTGTGAGTGTGTGTGCTATACGTTCCCTCTTTGCCAAGGCATGTACATACTGGGTACGCCTCCGTCTGCCTACTGGGGATGGCTCAGGGTGTTCGTGGTTTGAGTACCTCTGTGCCTGTGGAGTTCTTGGCATTGCTGGTGGGCTGAGAGGGCCTTCACCATTCTGTCTCTGCTGCAGCTGTTTCCGCAGGACCATATTGTGTAGCATGGCACACACTATGAAGATGTGGGCACATGTGCTTGGAGATTACTGCAAGGCTCCACCAGATATGTCCAAGCAATGGAACCGTGATTTCAGCATCCCAAACACACGCTCTATGATGATTCTGGTTTGTGCGTGTGCCTCATTATGGCATTTCTGCATTGGTGTGCGCATTTCTGATGGGAGTCATCATCCACAGTTCCAGTGCATAGCCAGCATCCCCCACCAGGTGGCCATTTCGGATGTCCCCCCTGGCAAATAACTGATACAGCTGTGAGGCATGCCAGATGTGGGAGTTGTGATAGCTTCCAGGGCTACCAGCACACACATCTATGATAATGCCCTGGGCATTGCACACGACCTGGCAGTTGATTGAGGGGGTATCCCTTGCAGTTTATGTAGTGCCTACCCTGCTCACTGGGTGGTGACTTGATGTGTATGTGCATGCAGTCTATTGCACCCAGTACCTCCGTGTATTCTGCCACACGGTGGAAGAGACGCATATTGCTGGCCAACTCCTCCTGCATTCGGGGGAAGTATATGTGCTCATTGGCATGTGGTAACATGGCATCCAGTAACTGGTGTAGTACCCTGGATGCTGATGCCTGTGAGATCCCCATGATGTCCCCAGCTGGTCTTTTAAAGGTACCTGTAGCTAGTATTATCAGGCTTACACATACCTTCATATCCACTGGGATGGGTTCCCCTCTGTTTGTTCTGGCTCTGAGGTGTGGCCAGCACAGCTCCACAAGTTGTTGTAGGGTGTCCCTGTCCACCCTGTAATGCTCTACTATCTCCAGATCATGTAGCCCCTGGCAGGTTACCCTGGGTCTGAACACTCTCCTCCTCCTCCTCTGGTGCCTGCGGTGGTCATGTGCATCATCCTCCTCACCACCTTCAGTTTCCAACACATGCTGGTGGATCAAAGCTATGGCCGCTCCTAACATGTACATAATAAAGTTCCTTGTCTGTATACACTACTGGTGCAGAGTGTATGGGAATACACAAATGTGTGTGAGGTGTTTTTACACTTTATAGTATTGTGCTATGGATGCTGCTGATGAAAGTGGGCGTGTATGAGCTATTCCAGCTGCTGTGTGTCTTAATTATGGGTTTTGCAATGAGTACTGCAAGTGTGGGGCCTTTACTGTGGAGATCTACTTGCCTGCCTTGATTAATCTGTTGCCCTTTAATTCACTTTTCGACCTGGATCCCTCCCATTATCAGGTATGCACCCACCTGCCGTCTTTCTTGTTTTGTACTTTCCCTACCCAGTCATGGTAAAATGTGCCTTGTAGCTGATATACTGCATATCAGCTTTGTTCTGCTTTGACACTTTGCTGTTTTCTTTGCAGTACAGCCCCACCCCTTTCCTGTTCAGGAGGTAGCTGCTTGCCCCCTTGTTAGCTATTGTCAATGGCCCACTGTAGGCTCCTAGGTGTTAATTAGTAATTTGTACTCCAATTTCCCTGCCGCAGCATTTCCTTATTTCTTTCCTATATCCTTCCTGTTTCAGCTGCAGTTATCATTGCACATACCCGTTTACTGGGTTTACGTGCGTTTTCATTTCCGTTCACATGCATACTCGGTTACCTTGTGTACTCTCAGCCAAGCATAGCTATGGGCAATTTGACATACCCCTATCCTGCAGCTTTGCCTAGCTAGGGGCAGACTGGTTTAGCAATGCTCCAATGTGCTTACAGCAATGGCGAAACACCCCTCTCTTGATGTCATCTTTATCTTTAGGGCTCACCTCAGTGTTATAACGTTACACTGTAAGGTGCATCCTTACACCAGCGGGGAATCTGCGATTCACTATTACTCCTCTCATTTGCATGGCATTGCCTCATAATTCCTAGCTACTGTGCATAACACTGTCACTGCCCCTTAGCAACCCTTGTGCCATGAGTATGGTGTAACATGCCTGCCATTGACTATTGAGGGGAAATCGTGATATGTGTTTCATTGTGGTTTTATTCTATATTTTTATATATTCCTTGTGATCCTCTTTGCACACCACTGCCTGCACTTCCACATCACGATAGTGCGACTATATATATTAAACGGCTATATATTTAGCCATTGGCATATATCAACAATATAATACATGTGTTTGGTCGGCTGTCATGGCTCCGATTTTATGTTTGCAAAAATGTAAACCATTTTCTACCGTTTACATTTCTGCATGCTTACACTACGCCTGCACCACTTCCTAAATCGGTACATATCTTCATTTGCATGCTACGCTGCTGCACATGGGATAATTTGCATACAAGGATCGGGAGTTGTGCAGGCGTAGCATACGCAGGTAGCACACCTAGGAACAGCTCAAACATGAATCGCTCGAAGGCCATCTTTGGTGTTAGAACGCCGACACTATGCCTGCACCTGGCGCAAGCTTCATGAATCCCTGGCCAGATTTTTCTTTCCTGACAGTTTTCTTCTGAAGGAATATAATATCAACATTACTCATATTAAATACTGGCTGTAGGGGGCAGAGCATCTCACAAGTCAAGAAATGGGTAGTACATGGCATCACAGTTGTGTTACTGCATGATGCTCTGTCAACAGGCTTAACTGTTAACAAATCCTAATATAAAAGAGAAAACACTGCAGGGGTAAAGTACCTCCAAACAAAACACTGTATGAAGAAACTTAAAAAGAAATGGTAGGTACTCCACAACAATCGAAGCAAACCTCTAAAGACAGCTGAAAAATATACTTCTTTATGCCAACAAAAAGTTGGAATAAAGAAGTATATTTTTCAGCTGTCTTTAGAGGTTTGCTTCGATTGTCAGGGAGTACCTACCATTTCTTCTTTTTAAGTTTCTTCTGTTAACAAATCCTACTTTCAAGTTTTAGCATAGGGTGAATTCTGCAAACTTAAATAATGAACTGAAACATAAATAATAGAAGCAGATGCTTTCATCTTTTATTTGATAACATACAATGTCAGGTGCTATTATACATATCTATACTTGTATCTGTTTCTGTGTATTTATCTATGTCAACATTTTTTCTGTATGTATGTGTGCATGTGTGTGTGTGTGTGTGTGTGTGTGTGTGTGTGTATATACATACACACACACACACACACATATATATATATATATATATACATATATATATATATATATATATATATATACATATATATATATATATATATATATGTATAAACACACACACACACACACACACACACACACACACACACACACACACACACACACATATAAAAAATAAAATGAATAAAGTACCAAAGCCGCCACTTTTGGGTGCTATCCATACCCTTTTTCAGATCAATTAAAGGACAAAAATGTGATTCTATTATTAAATGCTCAACTTTTCTGTCTTTTTTCTCCCTATTTACTGTCCCTGCTATGAATAAATAACAATGCAGCATTTAAAATATTTTAAATTGACTGTTTCTCTCCACTAGAACAGTACCTTACTGTTCTTAGGTGATTTCACTTTCAAAAAAACTTTTGTCCCACCCTTGAAAAGCTTGCTGCAGTCTCCAATTCACTTGTGTCATCAAGACCACTCAGTACAGATATTTTTCTGGCCATTTCCCTCCCCAGGGATCCCACCTGTGTCCCTGCTGGACAGGGGAAACAGGTGCTCACTTTGAGGGAACATGGGCAAATTTCTTGGCTAGGCTTATAAGGGCCTCTGGGCCAGTAGCCTAGTATCATCCTATGAACCTATGTTTATTTCATCATGGTTTGGTGTTTCCTACAATTTAACACCACTCTGGGACTATTTACAATTTCTTAAATATTTGTATACATAATTTCTGAGTCTATCCACTTGAGGTCTGCTATCCTGAAGTAATTCTGATTGTTTAGTCTGCCTTTAGGTATTCCACAATGTAGTGTTTGTCTATAAAAAATTATATCATAGGCTCATAGGTAGGTACTAGGCTATTGGCCCTAGGGCCTATACAAGCCCAGCCAAAAAAGTACCCTGGCTTTTGCCACCCAAGAAAAGTATTTTCCTGTGCCACTGTCTAGCAGAGCCACAGAAGTGATCCCCAGGGTGAATTTCCTATTTCCCATCCAATCATCAAGATTCTTCTTGAAGAGTGCTAATGAGGAGCTTTGTTTGATATAGATAGGTAGTTTATTTCAGAGTATGGGAAGTCTCTGGGACAGGAATCTATCCCTCCGGCATGTTCTGTTTATTGTGGTGACAAGGTTTAGGTCCCCAGAGCATGTAGCTTGGAGGGATTGGGATTTCTTTTAGTGGAGCATGCCCAACATCTCTTGGTTTGACATAGCTTTGTATGTTAGGCAGAGATCATCTCTGAGTAGGCGATATGTGACGGAGTAAAGCTGGAGTTTTTTGAGATGGTCTGCGTAGGGCATCTGTTTGAGGCTGGTAATCCTCTTTGTGAGGTATTTCTGCAGCCTTTCTAGTTGTTGTAGATGTCTTTTGAGGTACATACCAAAAGGGGAGTTGTACTCTATAATGGGTCTAATGAGTGATGAGCAGAGGGGAAAAATGACCATTTTTTTTCTGGATGAGAAACCTTTTGTGATGAAGTGTGTCACGTAGAAGGATTTCCTGACTACTGTGGCGATGTGATTATCAAAGGAGAGACTAATCTCCACCTGTGTCCCAAGGTCTCTTATCACACTTTCGGTGTTAAGTATACTACTGCCTATGTTGTAGTTCATGGGTACAGAGTTTTTACCAAAGGGGATGACAATGCACTTTTTTGGCATGGAGCTTGAGGCCATGGCTTTGACACCAGGCATCTGTCTCAGTGAGGCCCTTTTGTAGGATGTCCACATCATTAGGAGTTTTGATTATGGCTCCTAGTTTGCAGTCATCTGCGAACTTCATTAGCCAAAGACATTCTGTGTTAGCCTGTACTTCAGAGAAGTAGATACCAAACAGGAGAGGACCCAGGACTGAACCCTGTGGTACTCCACTTGTCACTAGTCTGAAGTTGGATTTGGAGTCTGCTACTTTCACAATGTGGGTTCTGTCAGTGAGCCAGTTGGCAACCCATCTTATGACATAGGGATTTATACCTAGTTTAGTGAGTTTATCTATAATTCCAGAGTGGGGGATGGTGTCAAAAGCCTTGGCAAGATCTAGATAGGCTGTGTGAACCCCCTTACCCTCATCTATGGCTTTGATGACTGCTTCACAGAAGTCTGTCAGGTTTAGGAGACATGATCTGCCTTTTACAAACCTGAACTGGGTGGGGTCCTGAGTATGGACATTACCAATGTCTTTGTTTATAAGTTCCATGATGATACATTCCATGGCCTTGCAGACCAGGCTCTTCAGGCTAATGGGGCAGTACTTCCAAGGTCCGTGGTGGATCCCCCTTTGTGGAGTGGGATAACCGTCACTGTGTGCCATTCAGTGGGCACAAAGCCTGAGGTGAGGCTATGACTGAACATGGTACTTAGGTGGGGTGCCAGTTCATTCTGTAGTTCATGTAAAACACAGCCTGGGATGTTGTTTGGTCCCATGGATGCTGTGTCCTTGGCTTTGGAGAGTGTGTTTTTACCTATGCAGCCATGATTACAGGAACTTTGCATTCTTCCGGTATAGAGATGGGCCCTTTAGGTGACGAGAGGGGGGGTACAGTTAGCACTGAAGCTATCTGCCAGGATGTTGGCAATATCAGTTGGGTCTGTATATTTAGTGCCATTGTGCTGTAACTCAGAGCAGATCTGAGTGTTGTCATTGAGATTCTTGACATAGCTATAGAATGCTTTGTGGTTGTCTTTAGAATCAGTGGCGATTTTGTTTTCGTAACTAGCTTTGGAGGATTTTATGAGAGATCGCAGCTTCTTACTGAGGCTGACCAGGAAGCTCCTCCACTCATGCAATTTTACTTTCTTTGCAACAGTTTCTTCCTTCTGTTGTACAGTTTGTTTATGGCATGGGACCACCAGATTGGCTTCCTTTATTTGGAGGATAGCATCTTGATTCTGTTTGGGATAGCACGATCCATGCACTCGTGTAAGTGCTTATAAAGTGCAATTGTGTAGGATTCAGTAGTCATAACTGTATTGTCCATCTGCATGGGTGTCATGAAATTCACCACTTCTGTCGTAGAAGCATGGAGTTGGCTTTGGAGAAAGTTTTTACCATGGTTTCCTTCATGGGGGGTGGGGGCAGGATGTGGATATCTAGGGTGATTAGCATATGGGCAGATCGGACCAATGAGGTGTTGACTTCAGGTGTGGAACACCAGTCACTCATGTTGGTAATGACTAGATCTAGGATATTGTTGCCCCTGGTAGGGGTGTGGATAAGTTGATCCTAGGTATTGGAGTTTATGAATTCCAGAAAGCATTGAGCGAAGGAGTTGGTACATGAGTAGTTTTCCCAGTTAATGGTGGGGTAGTTTAAATCACCAATTATTAGAGTGTTTGGTTGAACCCTAATATTTTCCAGTACATCAAGAAAAAAGGAGTGGTAATCCTGGGGCATGGTGCGGGGGTCTGTAGCAAGCTACAATTTGGATTGCAGTTTTGCCCAGAGATAGTTGCACTTGGATAACCCCGGATGCATTATGCTGAGCAACTAGCCTGGAGGTGTGGATATCCTTAATGAATATGGACACACCTCCACCTTTGGTGTTCCGGTCCAGGTTACATGGCCGAAAAGTGAGGTATGAGTTATAGCCTGGTAGTGCAGGAGTGCTCTCTTGAGCCTTGAACCAGGTCTCAGTCACTGCACAGATATCGATGTTCTCCATTTTAAGGAGTGCCTCGAGTGAGTGCATTTTGAGATTTAGACTTCTAGCATTGAGTAGCATCACCCTCAGTTTTTGCTTGCCTGTTCCTGTTACTGTGGTGAATTTGTCATTTGACCTTGCCTAAAAAAGGCACTATAGGGGTGGCAAGAACATTATCCAGTATCCGGAATCCCAGGGTGACAGGTGCAGGCCATTTCTGACAAAGCATCGTGGTCTGTCGACCATGTCATCCCAGACAGACATATACTGGATACCTTTAGAATGACTAAAGGTTAAAGTTTGCTAATTTGACTAGGTGTCAAATATTGCTTGTCCATATTTGCATCAGTAATTCCAAAAACATGCTGTATACAGGATTTTAAAATATTTTATCTTAAAGCTTACAAAATGGCAAACTCATGTGAATTAATATATTACCTTTGTCTACTGCAGGTAAAGAGATTATCTGTTGTTTTTATAATATTATTTTATATGGATATTTTCATATTTTTCTAAATATTTTAACAAACAAGTAACACAGGCAGAACTTCTTAGCATCATATGAAAGCTCTCAGCTAGATGAATAAAATACTGCTGACAGTATGTGTGTATCTTGAGTGGCTGCTGAGATATTGCAAGTTCCTTACAAAATATTATAAACATAATAGTTACTGTGTTTACTGTGACTTGTAAAATTCACTTTAAGAGCTAGAACCCAACAAATAAAACCACTATAAAAATGGTTTTCACTCAAGAGTTTGCCATTTATACTTCTTTCATAACCTCTATAGTTCCAAAGATATGAACATTTGTTTGAAATTGAAGACATAATTTGAGTCTGTCAAAGGCTTAAGCTCCGCCCATTGGATGTTACAGTGCAAACTTCCTGAACTCCACAGGAGTGACTGTGTGAATAGCAGAAGAGTATAATCTGTTAAACTAAAAACATTCAATGGACAAAGAAAGGTGCAAAATGTATTAAATCAAAAACATGCAAAAGATCAAGAGAGATTTTAGAAGCCATACAAACCAGAACATCAGTTTAAGCATGTGATCTGGAAGAGTTTCTGTAACAGTGATTGTTTTATAATCTGGTTTTAAATCACATTATTTCTTTGTCAGGATATCACAAGTTTTCAATGATCTTTGAATTACGTATGTGAAGTTATCCATGGAATATCATCCATATAACAAAGGAAAGAGGTCTTTCTGTAGATGCTGACATGCTCTTGTAAAGCTCCTTTACAGAGCGGTGCAGTAGCATCTCTTATTTGTCTGCCAGGTCTTTCCAAATGGATATATTTACTACAGAAAGACAAGCACATTATAATCTTGAGCAGCATATAGTAGATTGCGTGACTAAGCATAAATGTATGCCTATTAGACTAAGCCTTGGTTTTATGGACTAGTTCTAAATATTTCTCCTTGAAAAACATCAGTGTTAGAACAAAGCCAAGCAGACAGGGGATCAATGAATATTTCATCAATCATATAAAGGAGATAGACAAAAAAGGCTTGTATAAAGAAGGGCAAACATTAAATTATGTGGATATTTTTAGAACTGCATCCAATCAAATACGCATTATCACTGAAGCTTAAGATATCAGAATGGTGGTCTTACATCATCTGAGGTAGGTTTCTTCCTGAAACATTTTGTTGAATTTTTTTATTACTGTGCATCCAATTCTCATAGTTTATACTTTAACACAGCAGTATCTATATTTCCACAAGACCCCTGTACACTGTTTCCACCGTTTCCACTTTTCCACAGGCATTGGTATGTGATTGTAAAGTTAGTATATTTTAGATTTTTTTTTCATTTCTGCAGAAAACCTTTTTTTAAATACACAAAATCAGCAAAGCATTACTCATAGGAAGGGAATTTGATTTAACATAGGAAAAACAAGAGGAATGACCAAAGTTATGTAATACATAAGTAGCTGGAGATGGTGCAAGAAAACCCAGGTCACAAGCACTACAGCAAACAGGTACATTGGTAGCTTCTGACGCTATTGTGTTTGCAGTCCGCTCCTTTACTTCCTGTAAGCACTTTGTTATACTTGGAGCTGGGATGCTTCTACAGGAACCATAAAGTCAATAATTTCATAAGCGCCTTGCATCTGAAGTTATCAGTCTACATTCAGCCTATTTACCCAGTATGTTTATGAAAAGCAGAGGAGTATTTTACAATTGTGAGAAAGTAACCACTACAGAATTCAGAAAGGTTCTTTATGACAAAGCAGTGTGTCGGCAAGATAACAGTAATTGATTGTGAGTCCCTTAAGGAAGGAGGTAGTGAAGACATGTTTGAACCACTATTTTGAAAATTCTTATCAGACACTTTCAGCTGCATATTTTTTTAAGCAAGGGAAAGAGGACAGTGTGCACTTATAGCTTTCATGACTCCAGCACAATTCACCTTTCTTATGTCTAACAGAGTAAATTAATCAACTGGTTTTCCAGAGCTTATCCTTATGTGCAGATCAAGGACGTTGGCAGGCATATGTACTATACGCATTATGGTACAAATAATGTCAATGGGGGAGGGTAGTAACTGGGCAAGCACTAGGACCCAAGATAAACCACTCAAGCTGCTTTAAAAAGAGAAATGGTTGTGTAGTGGATGAAAATACCATGGTTTGAGACTGCACTGCAATTTACAGATCAGGTGTTTTCATTTTATTATTGTTTCATCCCAGTTTTGTATGGAAAGTGTTAATTGCCCAATTAAAAAGTGTAAATGTCTCCTAGAAGATGGGAAAGCCACAAAACAAAAACAACTTCCTGTTTTTCTTTTGGGATTTTCTCTTAATTCTTTATGCAGTCGAGCTACTGTCATTGGTAGAAACTTTGTAGAAGTGAAGGGTGTGGAGTGCATGCTAAAGTTTAGAAGAATACAGGCATGACAGCGGGTAAGTATGTTTCTATACCAGCATCTTTAAAAAAAATCTGAATTGTTATCTCTGCAGTTTGTTGGTGAATTCTCTATTGCTGCTCATCTTTGTTTGTCATTATTATTTTGGATAACTGATGTTCCAGTTCTTCTCCATGTCTGCTATTCATACCTTTTAAAAGAACCTGATTTTACCTCATTTTTTGTCCTGCCCCTCATATATTCTTTTTAATATTCTTGTAATTAATTGGGAATTACTGTAAGTCAGTGCTGTCATATATTATAATTTCATACTTATTGTTCAGAAAATGTTTATGCAAAACCTGTTGTTCTAACAACTTTTTTTAGTGAAGTACAGTAATACTTAAAAAAAATGTCCCTGAGTTCGAGTCCCCCCATTGTTTTTGATGTTGTCCACTATTATTTAACGAACAAGTTGAGAGGTGTGCTGCTGCCTCTGCTAGCTGAATCTTGTGTTTGTGTGTCTGTGCCACAATCAGACTGTGAGCTGGGTTTAAAGGGCTTACAATTGCTTCTTTCTTCTGTAAATCCATATTTTAAGGTTCTGGACCAGCTGCTGGATTGAGTAACTTGCTAAGTGGTTGCCCTCCCATTTTTTTCCTTCTCATACTCTTCGGCGCTTTAGACTGTAACAAGTTAGGCAATAGTGTTTGGAACATGTGACGTAATATAGGATGTGGAGCTATATTATGGAAAGCTAGAATATAAGGGCTAGTAATTCTGCAGTATAACTGAATGAAGGTTTCATAAAAAGTGACTGAAAAAATTAAGTTAAGTAGCCATTGAAATGAGTGATGTAAGAGTGGGGCATTATGCACTGCACAACTGTTCAGCCCTGATTTGAATTTTGCTAGCATGACTAGGGTGATGGAGAAGGGTAAGGCTGTGAGAGGGAAGCTGATTGCTGAGTAAAGAATAATTCCTAGATGCAGAAGGTATGTACATTTGTTACTTCTATGATTTTAAACTTTTTCTATATTTGTACACAATGGATTTAGCTACTTGCTTCTGCTATAATTAGATTTTGTGGTTTCTTTATATCTTTGTATCTTTTCAAATGTCAGGATATTGTTCAGAATTTCCTTCTCTTGCAAATATATTTCCGATGCTTCTCTGTCTCTCTTGGGCTCTTTTTTTTTCGGCTCTTGTCATTCAAACCATTTTGAACATATTCCCTTTTGATTCTGCAATGGAATAAATGCAGTCTTGCAGTTTGAGCATAGACAGCAAACTGTGGGAAAGCCAGTTAGCTTAATAACACTGTGCTACTGTTTGCCAGCCTCTATTAGCAAGGGACTTAACCTGGAAATAATTTCTCAGTGACAATTGCTGGGAGTGGTTTTATGTGCTTAAACAGCATTTAACACATTTCCTGATTTCTCACATTATTAGCTGTAATCCAATGGAAAAGTTATAATTTACCCTGTAGAACAACAAACCTGTGTTGTGTTTTTTGTTTGATTTTTTTTCTCTGCATTTGTTGTCTCTTTCACCGTACAATTAGAATAATAACATATGTGTATTTGGGTATCTATCGAGATTTTAATATATTAACAAACATTTTGGATAAACAGAACCTTTGTGTGTAGATATTTATGCTGTTTGCAATACTCTTCATGGATATTGGGGCAACTTTGTGGAGTGGTGGGGAACGTTATCACTAATTTTGTTTCCTTATATACTGGCTATAATCTTGGAATCAGAATGTATAATATTATACATGAGTCCAGTACATTGTTGGATATTATTTCTTAATTTTTTGTCACAAATGAAGAAAGATTTGCGATTTCCTTTGGTATGTAGAGCAACTTTAAGCTCAGACTCTGCTTTTTGTTGTCTAGTTGTGCTCGTAAGTTCCTTTATGGCATGTTTCACTGTGGTCTTGAAGTAGGGGAGGGGAGATTTTTTTTTTTTTACAACTTGTCACTATACTCCTTATTTTGTTGTATAGTTTATTAATAAAATTTTTCCACCAAAAAAGGTTCTTCAGGAATTTACAATTATATTTAGGGTCGATGGGTGCTGATTTTTCTGCAGGGCGGCCACGTTGGTGCAGCGGTTAGCATTGCCGCCTCACAGCAAGAGGTTCTCCGGTTCGATCCTCGGCTGGGGTGCCTTCTGTGTGGACTCTGCATGGCCTCCCTGTGGTCGCGTGGGTTTCCTCTGGGTGGTCCGGTTTCCTCCCACATCCCAAAGACATGCTGTAGGTGGATTGGACACTCTAAATTGGCCCTAGATGTGAGTGCGTGCATGTGTGTGCCTTCTGTGGAAGGTTGGGCACCAGGCTGGCAACTCGACACTGTAAAACACCACTGCCAATCATGAGCAGACAGGTGATCTGCTGTGGCGACCCCTAACTGGGGAAAGCCGAAAGTAGAAGAAGAAGGTGTTGATTTTTCTGCACAGCTGTTGGAGCATTGCTACAAATTGGAAGTGAATGTGGCAGCCCTCTCAGTTGTGACCATTTTGAGGGATTATTGGGAATTTTTGTCTAGGTCTTGTACAAGCTGAAGTAGGTTTGCTCCGTATAAGTCTCTAAGGGTAGTTTGGTGATGGGGTGGTATCACTAACTGACAAAGAAGGTGAGTCATGGACAAATTTCACTAGGGATGAGAAAATGAAAAATGTGGTACAGGTGGGAGCAAGTTTGGTAATGACCAAGTCAAGGATATAAGAGACTTTCATGGGTAATTTTTTTTTTAATTTGTGCTAGTGTTAAAATGTCTAGGGGATGCCAAGGATATCCATTTTTAGATGTGTAGGTCTGCCACTCAGTGTTTGGATGACTGTACCCTCAAGCAAGAAAGTGTTTGGTTTGATATTTAACCACTCATTGGTGTTAAGGTACATTTCTTGAGCATTGGGGACATTGGTGTGGATCTGTGACTAACAACAGAGTAATAGCTGTTTTTTAATGGTGATTTGTATCTCCAGGAGTTCCAAATTAAGGTCATGGATAATTTCATGTGAGGTGATGGTGTTTCTGAGAAATATAGATAATGCCCCGCAGCTTATATGTGGGGGCTGTGTCAGACTTTATTAAAAAGCAGTCATAAATAGTCCAACATATCTGGGGTAAAGTTTACCATATAATATTAATAGGGCGATACTTTGTGCTCTCTCACTTAGGACAAATGCTTGTTTGGACTAAATGTCTGCTATTGTTTTGGTGCTTCATGTAAAAGATTAGTTTCTTGGCAGACCATGTTTGGCAATGATCAGAACTGGGAGCCATGATTGATAGTCCAGCTGACACAGACATCCCTTAAGGGGCCTCATAGAGAACATCACAGGGTGCCAATGACATGGCCTCCAGCCAAGTGCCACTAACTGCATGATCATTCCATAGTAGAATTGGCACCCACATATTAACACATAAGTGGCAGGCATTTTAATGCAGACAAGGTAATGGGGGTAACTGGGGACTAAGGTAGATAGTGATGTACACCTTGACAATCGTATCTCCACAGTAGTTAGGACATCCTTCTATGCAGGACATCTGATTACTAAAAGATTCCCATCTAGACATACTGGGGTTATAGTGCCCCTTTACTCATCACTCATCAGTCCCATCATAGGGTGTAATAACCCATGGAATGTACCTCAGAGGACATGTCCAACAGCTGGGGGGTCCACAAATGTACCCCACCAAGGGGAATACTGGCATCCAACATATGGCCTATGCAGCCAGACTGAATAAACTCCTGCTTTATTCGGTGGCATCTCATTTACCCAGAGATGATCTCCGCTGGCCAACACAGCTATGTCGAACTCAGACTTGATGGATATGCTCCACCTATGGGAATCCATGTCACAGGGAGCCACACTGTAGTGAGCTGAACCTTGCTACAACAATAACTGGAAGATGCTGGAGGGACAGCTTCCTGGCACAGACACTCCCCATACTTTGGAACAACATCCCTAACTACATTATACAGAGCCCCTCACTAACACTCTGCAAGAGAAACCTTGAAAAGTGGATGGGGAACAGTAGATGCACCCTAGGGATCCCACCATTGGCTCTGCTCCACAGAGGGCCAGTTAATGAATCAATGGGGTGGCAAAGCTGACACATTTTGGCTGGCCTTATGCATGGCCTCTGGCAGTTGGCCAAGTACCTACCTATGAGTCTATACATAAAGTATCTGCATATGCTGATAGCTTAATTTACTGTTCAGGTATTGACTTACCTTGTGCCAATGGCTGTTGTGTGGGCACAGTTGAGGGCTGCCTGTGTTGGATGCACACAGTAGACTCTCTATACATGACAATTTACAGGTAGTCTTGTGTGTGTGCCATCCATTTTTACTGTGTGTGCAGGAAGAGAAAGGTGTCAGTCCCTAGGTGCCTACACTTAGTGTGTGTGAGTGTGTGTGCTATACGTTCCCTCTTTGCCAAGGCATGGACATACTGGAGTGCGCCTCCGTCTGCCTACTGGGGATGGCTCAGGGTGTTCGTGGTTTGAGTACCTCTGTGCCTGTGGAGTTCTTGGCATTGCTGGTGGGCTGAGAGGGCCTTCACCATTCTGTCTCTGCTGCAGCTGTTTCCGCAGGACCATATTGTGTAGCATGGCACACACTATGAAGATGTGGGCACATGTGCTTGGAGATTACTGCAAGGCTCCACCAGATATGTCCAAGCAATGGAACCGTGATTTCAGCATCCCAAACACACGCTCTATGATGATTCTGGTTTGTGCGTGTGCCTCATTATGGCATTTCTGCATTGGTGTGTGCGCATTTCTGATGGGAGTCATCATCCATAGTTCCAGTGCATAGCCAGCATCCCCCACCAGGTGGCCATTTCGGATGTCCCCCCTGGCAAATAACTGATACAGCTGTGAGGCATGCCAGATGTGGGAGTTGTGATAGCTTCCAGGGCTACCAGCACACACATCTATGATAATGCCCTGGGCATTGCACACAACCTGGCAGTTGATTGAGGGGGTATCCCTTGCAGTTTATGTAGTGCCTACCCTGCTCACTGGGTGGTGACTTGATGTGTATGTGCATGCAGTCTATTGCACCCAGTACCTCCGTGTATTCTGCCACACGGTGGAAGAGACGCATATTGCTGGCCAACTCCTCCTGCATTCGGGGGAAGTATATGTGCTCATTGGCATGTGGTAACATGGCATCCAGTAACTGGTATAGTACCCTGATGCTGATGCCTGTGAGATCCCCATGATGTCCCCTAGCTGGTCTTTTTAAAGGTACCTGTAGCTAGTATTAACTGGCTTACACATACCTTCGTATCCACTGGGATGGGTTCCCTTCTGTTTGTTCTGGCTCTGAGGTGTGGCCAGCACAGCTCCACAAGTTGTTGTAGGGTGTCCCTGTCCACCCTGTAATGCTCTACTATCTCCAGATCATGTAGCCCCTGGCAGGTTACCCTGGGTCTGAACACTCTCCTCCTCCTCCTCTGGTGCCTGCGGTGGTCATGTGCATCATCCTCCTCACCACCTTCAGTTTCCAACACATGCTGGTGGATCAAAGCTATGGCCGCTCCTAACATGTACATAATAAAAGTTCCTTGTCTGTATACACTACTGGTGCAGAGTGTATGGGAATACACAAATGTGTGTGAGGTGTTTTTACACTTTATAGTATTGTGCTATGGATGCTGCTGATGAAAGTGGGCGTGTATGAGCTATTCCAGCTGCTGTGTGTCTTAATTATGGGTTTTGCAATGAGTACTGCAAGTGTGGGGCCTTTACTGTGGAGATCTACTTGCCTGCCTTGATTAATCTGTTGCCCTTTAATTCACTTTTCGACCTGGATCCCCTCCCATTATCAGGTATGCACCCACCTGCCGTCTTTCTTGTTTTGTACTTTCCCTACCCAGTCATGGTAAAATGTGCCTTGTAGCTGATATACTGCATATCAGCTTTGTTCTGCTTTGACACTTTGCTGTTTTCTTTGCAGTACAGCCCCACCCCTTTCCTGTTCAGGAGGTAGCTGCTTGCCCCCTTGTTAGCTATTGTCAATGGCCCACTGTAGGCTCCTAGGTGTTAATTAGTAATTTGTACTCCAATTTCCCTGCCGCAGCATTTCCTTATTTCTTTCCTATATCCTTCCTGTTTCAGCTGCAGTTATCATTGCACATACCCGTTTACTGGGTTTACGTGTGTTTTCATTTCCGCTCACATGCATACCGGTTACCTTGTGTACTCTCAGCCAAGCATAGCTATGGGCAATTTGACATACCCCTATCCTGCAGCTTTGCCTAGCTAGGGGCAGACTGGTTTAGCAATGCTCCAATGTGCTTACAGCAATGGCGAAACACCCCTCTCTTGATGTCATCTTTATCTTTAGGGCTCACCTCAGTGTTATAACGTTACACTGTAAGGTGCATCCTTACACCAGCGGGGAATCTGCGATTCACTATTACTCCTCTCATTTGCATGGCATTGCCTCATAATTCCTAGCTACTGTGCATAACACTGTCACTGCCCCTTAGCAACCC
Source organism: Protopterus annectens (assembly GCF_019279795.1). Taxonomy (NCBI): domain Eukaryota; kingdom Metazoa; phylum Chordata; order Ceratodontiformes; family Protopteridae; genus Protopterus; species Protopterus annectens. The sequence goes on along the minus strand of NC_056726.1, from coordinate 233,517,772 downwards.
TTGTGCCATGAGTATGGTGTAACATGCCTGCCATTGACTATTGAGGGGAAATCGTGATATGTGTTTCATTGTGGTTTTATTCTATATTTTTATATATTCCTTGTGATCCTCTTTGCACACCACTGCCTGCACTTCCACATCACGATAGTGCTTAATTATATATATTAAACGGCTATATATTTAGCCATTGGCATATATCAACAATATAATACATGTGTTTGGTCGGCTGTCATGGCTCCGATTTTATGTTTGCAAAAATGTAAACCATTTTCTACCGTTTACATTTCTGCATGCTTACACTACGCCTGCACCACTTCCTAAATCGGTACATATCTTCATTTGCATGCTACGCTGCTGCACATGGGATAATTTGCATACAAGGATCGGGAGTTGTGCAGGCGTAGCATACGCAGGTAGCACACCTAGGAACAGCTCAAACATGAATCGTCAAGGCCATCTTTGGTGTTAGAACGCCGACACTATGCCTGCACCTGGCGCAAGCTTCATGAATCCCTGGCCAGATTTTTCTTTCCTGACAGTTTTCTTCTGAAGGAATATAATATCAACATTACTCATATTAAATACTGGCTGTAGGGGCAGAGCATCTCACAAGTCAAGAAATGGGTAGTACATGGCATCACAGTTGTGTTACTGCATGATGCTCTGTCAACAGGCTTAACTGTTAACAAATCCTAATATAAAGAGAAAACACTGCAGGGTAAAGTACCTCCAAACAAAACATTGTATGAAGAAGCTTAAAGAATGGTAGGTACTCATCGAAACCTCTAAAGACAGCTGAAAATATACTTCTTTATGCCAACAAAAAGTTGGAATAAAGAAGTATATTTTTCAGCTGTCTTTAGAGGTTTGCTTCATTGTCAGGGAGTACCTACCATTTCTTCTTTTTAAGTTTCTTCTGTTAACAAATCCTACTTTCAAGTTTTAGCATAGGGTGAATTCTGCAAACTTAAATAATGAACTGAAACATAAATAATAGAAGCAGATGCTTTCATCTTTATTTGATAACATACAATGTCAGGTGCTATTATACATATCTATACTTGTATCTGTTTCTGTGTATTTATCTATGTCAACATTTTTTCTGTATGTATATGTGTGTGTGTGTGTGTGTGTGTGTGTGTGTGTATATACATACACACACACACACATATATATATATATATATATATACATATATACGTATATATATATATATATATATATATATATATATATATATATATATGTATAAACACACACACACACACACACACACACACACACACACACACACACACACACACACACACACACACACACACATATAAAAAATAAAATGAATAAAGTACCAAAGCCACTTTTGGGTGCTATCCATACCCTTTTTCAGATCAATTAAAGGACAACAATGAGATTCTATTATTAAAATGCTCAACTTTTCTGTCTTTTTTCTCCCTATTTACTGTCCCTGCTATGAATAAACAACAATACAGCTTTTAAAATATTTTAAATTGACTGTTTCTCTCCACTAGAACAGTACCTTACTGTTCTTAGGTGATTTCACTTTCAAAAAAACTTTTGTCCCACCCTTGAAAAGCTTGCTGCAGTCTCCAATTCACTTGTGTCATCAAGACCACTCAGTACAGATATTTTTCTGGCCATTTCTCCCCAGGATCCCACCTGTGTCCCTGCTGGACAGGGGAAACAGGTGCTCACTTTGAGGGAACATGGGCAAATTTCTTGGCTAGGCTTATAAGGGCCTCTGGGCCAGTAGCCTAGTATCATCCTATGAACCTATGTTTATTTCATCATGGTTTGGTGTTTCCTACAATTTAACACCACTCTGGGACTATTTACAATTTCTTAAATATTTGTATACATAATTTCTGAGTCTATCCACTTGAGGTCTGCTATCCTGAAGTAATTCTGATTGTTTAGTCTGCCTTTAGGTATTCCACAATGTAGTGTTTGTCTATAAAAAATTATATCATAGGCTCATAGGTAGGTACTAGGCTATTGGCCCTAGGGCCTATACAAGCCCAGCCAAAAAAGTACCCTGGCTTTTGCCACCCAAGAAAAGTATTTTCCTGTGCCACTGTCTAGCAGAGCCACAGAAGTGATCCCCAGGGTGAATTTCCTATTTCCCATCCAATCATCAAGATTCTTCTTGAAGAGTGCTAATGAGGAGCTTTGTTTGATATAGATAGGTAGTTTATTTCAGAGTATGGGAAGTCTCTGGGACAGGAATCTATCCCTCCGGCATGTTCTGTTTATTGTGGTGACAAGGTTTAGGTCCCCAGAGCGTGTAGCTTGGAGGGATTGGGATTTCTTTTAGTGGAGCATGCCCAACATCTCTGGGTTTGACATAGCTTTGTATGTTAGGCAGAGATCATCTCTGAGTAGGCGATATGTGACGGAGTAAAGCTGGAGTTTTTTGAGATGGTCTGCGTAGGGCATCTGTTTGAGGCTGGTAATCCTCTTTGTGAGGTATTTCTGCAGCCTTTCTAGTTGTTGTAGATGTCTTTTGAGGTACATACCAAAAGGGGAGTTGTACTCTATAATGGGTCTAATGAGTGATGAGCAGAGGGGAAAAATGACCATTTTTTTTCTGGATGAGAAACCTTTTGTGATGAAGTGTGTCACGTAGAAGGATTTCCTGACTACTGTGGCGATGTGATTATCAAAGGAGAGACTAATCTCCACCTGTGTCCCAAGGTCTCTTATCACACTTTCGGTGTTAAGTATACTACCGCCTATGTTGTAGTTCATGAGTACAGAGTTTTACCAAAGGGGATGACAACGCACTTTTTGGCATGGAGCTTGAGGCCATGGCTTTGACACCAGGCATCTGTCTCAGTGAGGCCCTTTTGTAGGATGTCCACATCATTAGGAGTTTTGATTATGGCTCCTAGTTTGCAGTCATCTGCGAACTTCATTAGCCAAAGACATTCTGTGTTAGCCTGTACTTCAGAGAAGTAGATACCAAACAGGAGAGGACCCAGGACTGAACCCTGTGGTACTCCACTTGTCACTAGTCTGAAGTTGGATTTGGAGTCTGCTACTTTCACAATGTGGGTTCTGTCAGTGAGCCAGTTGGCAACCCATCTTATGACATAGGGATTTATACCTAGTTTAGTGAGTTTATCTATAATTCCAGAGTGGGGGATGGTGTCAAAAGCCTTGGCAAGATCTAGATAGGCTGTGTGAACCCCCTTACCCTCATCTATGGCTTTGATGACTGCTTCACAGAAGTCTGTCAGGTTTAGGAGACATGATCTGCCTTTTACAAACCTGAACTGGGTGGGGTCCTGAGTATGGACATTACCAATGTCTTTGTTTATAAGTTCCATGATGATACATTCCATGGCCTTGCAGACCAGGCTCTTCAGGCTAATGGGGCAGTACTTCCAAGGTCCGTGGTGGATCCCCCTTTGTGGAGTGGGATAACCGTCACTGTGTGCCATTCAGTGGGCACAAAGCCTGAGGTGAGGCTATGACTGAACATGGTACTTAGGTGGGGTGCCAGTTCATTCTGTAGTTCATGTAAAACACAGCCTGGGATGTTGTTTGGTCCCATGGATGCAGTGTCCTTGGCTTTGGAGAGTATGTTTTTACCTATGCAGCCGTGATTACAGGAACTTTGCATTCTTCCGGTATAGAGATGGGCCCTTTAGGTGACGAGAGGGGGCGTACAGTTAGCACTGAAGCTATCTGCCAGGATGTTGGCAATATCAGTTGGGTCTGTATATTTAGTGCCATTGTGCTGTAACTCAGAGCAGATCTGAGTGTTGTCATTGAGATTCTTGACATAGCTATAGAATGCTTTGTGGTTGTCTTTAGAATCAGTGGCGATTTTGTTTTCGTAACTAGCTTTGGAGGATTTTATGAGAGATCGCAGCTTCTTACTGAGGCTGACCAGGAAGCTCCTCCACTCATGCAATTTTACTTTCTTTTGCAACAGTTTCTTCCTTCTGTTGTACAGTTTGTTTATGGCATGGGACCACCAGATTGGCTTCCTTTATTTGGAGGATAGCATCTTGATTCTGTTTGGGATAGCACGATCCATGCACTCGTGTAAGTGCTTATAAAGTGCAATTGTGTAGGATTCAGTAGTCATAACTGTATTGTCCATCTGCATGGGTGTCATGAAATTCACCACTTCTGTCGTAAGAAGCATGGAGTTGGCTTTGGAGAAAGTTTTTACCATGGTTTCCTTCATGGGGGGTGGGGGCAGGATGTGGATATCTAGGGTGATTAGCATATGGGCAGATCGGACCAATGAGGTGTTGACTTCAGGTGTGGAACACCAGTCACTCATGTTGGTAATGACTAGATCTAGGATATTGTTGCCCCTGGTAGGGGTGTGGATAAGTTGATCCTAGGTATTGGAGTTTATGAATTCCAGAAAGCATTGAGCGAAGGAGTTGGTACATGAGTAGTTTTCCCAGTTAATGGTGGGGTAGTTTAAATCGCCAATTATTAGAGTGTTTGGTTGAACCCTAATATTTTCCAGTACATCAAGAAAAAGGAGTGGTAATCCTGGGGCATGGTGCGGGGGTCTGTAGCAAGCTACAATTTGGATTGCAGTTTTGCCCAGAGATAGTTGCACTTGGATAACCCCGGATGCATTATGCTGAGCAACTAGCCTGGAGGTGTGGATATCCTTAATGAATATGGACACACCTCCACATTTGGTGTTCCGGTCCAGGTTACATGGCGAAAAGTGAGGTATGAGTTATAGCCTGGTAGTGCAGGAGTGCTCTCTTGAGCCTTGAACCAGGTCTCAGTCACTGCACAGATATCGATGTTCTCCATTTTAAGGAGTGCCTCGAGTGAGTGCATTTTGAGATTTAGACTTCTAGCATTGAGTAGCATCACCCTCAGTTTTTGCTTGCCTGTTCCTGTTACTGTGGTGAATTTGTCATTTGACCTTGCCTAAAAAAGGCACTATAGGGGTGGCAAGAACATTATCCAGTATCCGGAATCCCAGGGTGACAGGTGCAGGCCATTTCTGACAAAGCATCGTGGTCTGTCGACCATGTCATCCCAGACAGACATATACTGGATCCCTTTAGAATGACTAAAGGTTAAAGTTTGCTAATTTGACTAGGTGTCAAATATTGCTTGTCCATATTTGCATCAGTAATTCCAAAACATGCTGTATACAGGATTTTAAAATATTTTATCTTAAAGCTTACAAAATGGCAAACTCATGTGAATTAATATATTACCTTTGTCTACTGCAGGTAAAGAGATTATCTGTTGTTTTTATAATATTATTTTATATGGATATTTTCATATTTTTCTAAATATTTTAACAAACAAGTAACACAGGCAGAACTTCTTAGCATCATATGAAAGCTCTCAGCTAGATGAATAAAATACTGCTGACAGTATGTGTGTATCTTGAGTGGCTGCTGAGATATTGCAAGTTCCTTACAAAATATTATAAACATAATAGTTACTGTGTTTACTGTGACTTGTAAAATTCACTTTAAGAGCTAGAACCCAACAAATAAAACCACTATAAAAATGGTTTTCGCTCAAGAGTTTGCCATTTATACTTCTTTCATAACCTCTATAGTTCCAAAGATATGAACATTTGTTTGAAATTGAAGACATAATTTGAGTCTGTCAAAGGCTTAAGCTCCGCCCATTGGATGTTACAGTGCAAACTTCCTGAACTCCACAGGAGTGACTGTGTGAATAGCAGAAGAGTATAATCTGTTAAACTAAAACATTCAATGGACAAAGAAAGGTGCAAAATGTATTAAATCAAAAACATGCAAAAGATCAAGAGAGATTTTAGAAGCCATACAAACCAGAACATCAGTTTAAGCATGTGATCTGGAAGAGTTTCTGTAACAGTGATTGTTTTATAATCTGGTTTTAAATCACATTATTTCTTTGTCAGGATATCACAAGTTTTCAATGATCTTTGAATTACGTATGTGAAGTTATCCATGGAATATCATCCATATAACAAAGGAAAGAGGTCTTTCTGTAGATGCTGACATGCTCTTGTAAAGCTCCTTTACAGAGCGGTGCAGTAGCATCTCTTATTTGTCTGCCAGGTCTTTCCAAATGGATATATTTACTACAGAAAGACAAGCACATTATAATCTTGAGCAGCATATAGTAGATTGCGTGACTAAGCATAAATGTATGCCTATTAGACTAAGCCTTGGTTTTATGGACTAGTTCTAAATATTTCTCCTTGAAAAACATCAGTGTTAGAACAAAGCCAAGCAAACAGGGGATCAATGAATATTTCATCAATCATATAAAGGAGATAGACAAAAAAGGCTTGTATAAAGAAGGGCAAACATTAAATTATGTGGATATTTTTAGAACTGCATCCAATCAAATACGCATTATCACTGAAGCTTAAGATATCAGAATGGTGGTCTTACATCATCTGAGGTAGGTTTCTTCCTGAAACATTTTGTTGAATTTTTTTATTACTGTGCATCCAATTCTCATAGTTTATACTTTAACACAGCAGTATCTATATTTCCACAAGACCCCTGTACACAGTTTCCACAGTTTCCACTTTTCCACAGGCATTGGTATGTGATTGTAAAGTTAGTATATTTTAGATTTTTTTTCATTTCTGCAGAAAACCTTTTTTTAAATACACAAAATCAGCAAAGCATTACTCATAGGAAGGGAATTTGATTTAACATAGGAAAAACAAGAGGAATGACCAAAGTTATGTAATACATAAGTAGCTGGAGATGGTGCAAGAAAACCCAGGTCACAAGCACTACAGCAAACAGGTACATTGGTAGCTTCTGACGCTATTGTGTTTGCAGTCCGCTCCTTTACTTCCTGTAAGCACTTTGTTATACTTGGAGCTGGGATGCTTCTACAGGAACCATAAAGTCAATAATTTCATAAGCGCCTTGCATCTGAAGTTATCAGTCTACATTCAGCCTATTTACCCAGTATGTTTATGAAAAGCAGAGGAGTATTTTACAATTGTGAGAAAGTAACCACTACAGAATTCAGAAAGGTTCTTTATGACAAAGCAGTGTGTCGGCAAGATAACAGTAATTGATTGTGAGTCCCTTAAGGAAGGAGGTAGTGAAGACATGTTTGAACCACTATTTTGAAAATTCTTATCAGACACTTTCAGCTGCATATTTTTTTAAGCAAGGGAAAGAGGACAGTGTGCACTTATAGCTTTCATGACTCCAGCACAATTCACCTTTCTTATGTCTAACAGAGTAAATTAATCAACTGGTTTTCCAGAGCTTATCCTTATGTGCAGATCAAGGACGTTGGCAGGCATATGTACTATACGCATTATGGTACAAATAATGTCAATGGGGGAGGGTAGTAACTGGGCAAGCACTAGGACCCAAGATAAACCACTCAAGCTGCTTTAAAAAGAGAAATGGTTGTGTAGTGGATGAAAATACCATGGTTTGAGACTGCACTGCAATTTACAGATCAGGTGTTTTCATTTTATTATTGTTTCATCCCAGTTTTGTATGGAAAGTGTTAATTGCCCAATTAAAAAGTGTAAATGTCTCCTAGAAGATGGGAAAGCCGCAAAACAAAAACAACTTCCTGTTTTTCTTTTGGGATTTTCTCTTAATTCTTTATGCAGTCGAGCTACTGTCATTGGTAGAAACTTTGTAGAAGTGAAGGGTGTGGAGTGCATGCTAAAGTTTAGAAGAATACAGGCATGACAGCGGGTAAGTATGTTTCTATACCAGCATCTTTAAAAAAAATCTGAATTGTTATCTCTGCAGTTTGTTGGTGAATTCTCTATTGCTGCTCATCTTTGTTTGTCATTATTATTTTGGATAACTGATGTTCCAGTTCTTCTCCATGTCTGCTATTCATACCTTTTAAAAGAACCTGATTTTACCTCATTTTTTGTCCTGCCCCTCATATATTCTTTTTAATATTCTTGTAATTAATTGGGAATTACCGTAAGTCAGTGCTGTCATATATTATAATTTCATACTTATTGTTCAGAAAATGTTTATGCAAAACCTGTTGTTCTAACAACTTTTTTTAGTGAAGTACAGTAATACTTAAAAAAAATGTCCCTGAGTTCGAGTCCCCCCATTGTTTTTGATGTTGTCCAGTATTATTTAATGAACAAGTTGAGAGGTGTGCTGCTGCCTCTGCTAGCTGAATCTTGTGTTTGTGTGTCTGTGCCACAATCAGACTGTGAGCTGGGTTTAAAGGGCTTACAATTGCTTCTTTCTTCTGTAAATCCATATTTTAAGGTTCTGGACCAGCTGCTGGATTGACTAACTTGCTAAGTGGTTGCCCTCCCATTTTTTTCCTTCTCATACTCTTCGGCGCTTTAGACTGTAACAAGTTAGGCAATAGTGTTTGGAACATGTGACGTAATATAGGATGTGGAGCTATATTATGGAAAGCTAGAATATAAGGGCTAGGAATTTGGCAGTATAACTGAATGAAGGTTTCATAAAAAGTGACTGAAAAAATTAACTTAAGTAGCCATTGAAATGAGTGATGTAAGAGTGGGGCATTATGCACTGCACAACTGTTCAGCCCTGATTTGAATTTTGCTAGCATGACTAGGGTGATGGGGAAGGGTAAGGCTGTGAGAGGGAAGTTGATTGCTGAGTAAAGAATAATTCCTAGATGCAGAAGGTATGTACATTTGTTACTTCTATGATTTTAAACTTTTTCTATATTTGTACACAATGGATTTAGCTACTTGCTTCTGCTATAATTAGATTTTGTGGTTTCTTTATATCTTTGTATTTTTTCAAATGTCAGGATATTGTTCAGAATTTCCTTCTCTTGCAAATATATTTCCGATGCTTCTCTGTCTCTCTTGGGCTCTTTTTTTTCGGCTCTTGTCATTCAAACCATTTTGAACATATTCCCTTTTGATTCTGCAATGGAATAAATGCAGTCTTGCAGTTTGAGCATAGACAGCAAACTGTGGGAAAGCCAGCTTAATAACACTGTGCTACTGTTTGCCAGCCTCTATTAGCAAGGGACTTAACCTGGAAATAATTTCTCAGTGACAATTGCTGGGAGTGGTTTTATGTGCTTAAACAGCATTTAACACATTTCCTGATTTCTCACATTATTAGCTGTAATCCAATGGAAAAGTTATAATTTACCCTGTAGAACAACAAACCTGTGTTGTGTTTTTTGTTTGATTTTTTTTCTCTGCATTTGTTGTCTCTTTCACCGTACAATTAGAATAATAACATATGTGTATTTGGGTATCTATCGAGATTTTAATATATTAACAAACATTTTGGATAAACAGAACCTTTGTGTGTAGATATTTATGCTGTTTGCAATACTCTTCATGGATATTGGGGGCAACTTTGTGGAGTGGTGGGGAACGTTATCACTAATTTTGTTTCCTTATATACTGGCTATAATCTTGGAATCAGAATGTATAATATTATACATGAGTCCAGTACATTGTTGGATATTATTTCTTAATTTTTTGTCACAAATGAAGAAAGATTTGCGATTTCCTTTGGTATGTAGAGCAACTTTAAGCTCAGACTCTGCTTTTTGTTGTCTAGTTGTGCTCGTAAGTTCCTTTATGGCATGTTTCACTGTGGTCTTGAAGTAGGGGAGGGGAGATGTTTTTTTTTTTACAACTTGTCACTATACTCCTTATTTTGTTGTATAGTTTATTAATAACATTTTTCCACCAAAAAAGGTTCTTCAGGAATTTACAATTATATTTAGGGTCGATGGGTGCTGATTTTTCTGCAGGGCGGCCACGTTGGTGCAGCGGTTAGCATTGCCGCCTCACAGCAAGAGGTTCTCTGGTTCGATCCTCGGCTGGTGTGCCTTCTGTGTGGACTCTGCATGTCCTCCCTGTGGTCGCGTGGGTTTCCTCTGGGTGCTCCGGTTTCCTCCCACATCCCGAAGACATGCTGTAGGTGGATTGGACACTCTAAATTGGCCCTAGATGTGAGTGCGTGCATGTGTGTGCCTTCTGTGGAAGGTTGGGCACCAGGCTGGCAACTCGACACTGTAAAACTCCACTGCCAATCATGAGCGGACAGGTGATCTGCTGTGGCGACCCCTAACTGGGGAAAGCCGAAAGAAGAAGAAGAAGGTTTTGATTTTTCTGCACAGCTGTTGGAGCATTGCTACAAATTGGAAGTGAATGTGGCAGCCCTCTCAGTTGTGACCATTTTGAGGGATTATTGGGAATTTTTGTCTAGGTCTTGTACAAGCTGAAGTAGGTTTGCTCCGTATAAGTCTCTAAGGGTAGTTTGGTGATGGGGTGGTATCACTAACTGACAAAGAAGGTGAGTCATGGACAAATTTCACTAGGGATGAGAAAATGAAAAATGTGGTACAGGTGGGAGCAAGTTTGGTAATGACCAAGTCAAGGATATAAGAGACTTTCATGGGTAATTTTTTTTTTAATTTGTGCTAGTGTTAAAAAGTCTAGGGGATGCCAAGGATATCCATTTTTAGATGTGTAGGTCTGCCACTCAGTGTTTGGATGACTGTACCCTCAAGCAAGAAAGTGTTTGGTTTGATATTTAACCACTCATTTGTGTTAAGGTACATTTCTTGAGCATTGGGGACATTGGTGTGGATCTGTGACTAACAACAGAGTAATAGCTGTTTTTTAATGGTGATTTGTATCTCCAGGAGTTCCAAATTAAGGTCATGGATAATTTCATGTGAGGTGATGGTGTTTCTGAGAAATATAGATAATGCCCCGCAGCTTATATGTGGGGGCTGTGTCAGACTTTATTAAAAAGCAGTCATAAATAGTCCAACATATCTGGGGTAAAGTTTACCATATAATATTAATGGGGCGATACTTTGTGCTCTCTCACCTAGGACAAATGCTTGTTTGGACTAAATGTCTGCTATTGTTTTGGTGCTTCATGTAAAAGATTAGTTTCTTGGCAGACATTTCCTGAGGGTGAAGAGCACTATTGTGATGGGGGTATGACTTGGACATGCATGTAAGGGAGGGGTGGAGATAGCAACATCTTGATGATGATGATGAGGGTGTGGCTTAGTGGGGGCAGCAATTTGGAGTTGTGAGTACAAATTTGAAAATCCTGGCTATACCTCTGGTGCAAATTGATCATCTGTTGTGGCATACTTTCAAGACGTTTTCTCCATTATGTTGCTATCAGAGTTATCACAGCTGCTGTTAATGTCCCTAGAGCAGATACACTTACTTGGTTAATTCAGCCCAGAATAGGGTTTTTTAAAATCAGACGTTAAATATACGACATCCCCTCTCTGGACCAGTAATCAAGGAGGTTGAATCCTCACCACTGACACTGGAGAGGGACATTCACTTGAAATAAAAATAGATACACACAGTATTTCCAGATGCAGCTCACTGCATTAAACACAATTTTCCTTAAGAGCACACAAGGAGCACACTCAGTCCAGGGTCTAGATTTCTCTTTATCTCCCTCCAAGTCCCCAGTAAGACTCCCCACTAGCATAGTTATAGAGTTGAGTCCTCAGCCCAGTGTTCAAGCCAAGTCACCCAGCACCCTCTCTGTGAAACAAGTGCTTTGTGTCCCTGCTCCAAACAGCTCACACACACACACACACACACACACACACACACACACACACACACACACACACACACACACACACACACACACACACACACACCTGGGAGTGGCTGGCACCCTTTTGCCAAAACTTTAAGGTAGTTACTGACATCAGACACTCCAAAGCCAGCTACTGTAAGGCTCTTACAAAGGTACCCAATTATACTGAGTGAAATTAATATTAATACAAATGGTAGTATTTTGATCAATGCAGTAAGGCTTTCAGGAGTGGTCACAGAGTCAACAAATAGATATGAGTACTCTTGAAGGTTAAACTATTCTCTAAAGGACCAGCCACCATGAAACATTTAAATATATGTAATAATAAATAATAAAAAAAATGAATATACTGTCTATTTACAATAAACAACATAAGTTTCGATCACAGTAAATATTAAAATACACAGGTGAGAATAGATTCACACAGATACAGAAAAACAGTACTTAACTAATCTCACTATATTTTCCTGACTGATCTAAAGAATTCATATTCCCTGGACACTTAAAGAGCAAGGCAAGATGAAGTAGGTAAGGGATCCTTGTATGTCAGGTTTCAAAAACAGTGCTCTGAGACTTCAATCTAATCTAGTATTAAAACATCATTTTTGTAATGGATTACAGAATGACATCACATACATCACATCATCTGACTTCTGGTTCCCATACTGTCCCCATTCATAGAAAATGACACAGAATCTTGGACATATATGTTACCATACACACAGACAGACCTTAGTTAAGATCTGTTGAGCTTCTGGAAGTCATGATACCATAAAACACTTCCACTCTTCCTACAGCAGCTAATAAACCATTCTCTGGCACAGACATATCATCTCTGGCTGCTGTCAGAACTGTAAGATACAATCTTTATGGACTAATTTAATTAATGTAATTTCTTACTATTTTTCAGAGTTAGCTGGCCTGAGATTAACCTGTTCTCTTCCAGTATCCTATTTACAACAGTACACTCTTATATAAATATATATTTCTTTTCTGTCCAGCAGGATACACTGTTGATACAATTTTTTACACAATCAACTTTACAAATATATTTTCAACACAAGCATCTGTACAAATCAGTTTGATATAAAAATGATATAATTCTTTACAAATGTCCAGCTAGCCGTACTGGCATATGTTATACATCCACTGCACTATTTGTCCTGGTGGAGTTGGCAATACACATTGTCACAACATGCAGTTAATGTTCATCTGTGTGCAGAAAGACTGCAATTACTACTGAGAAATATGGGTTGCAATTTCAACAAGTGGATATATAAAATGTATTTGAAGTACACCAGGACTTAGCACACTGGTGATTTGTCTGTTGTCTCTCAGAAGTGGATTGCACTCACTCAGTCAAAATTCAGAATCCACACTATGAAATATGGGCCATGTTTGTGACATGGTAAACAGAAAAAAGATAATGTATGCAAACTTAGGCTTTGTGATCTGGGATCATCAAATGCAGAAACTGTGACATATTAATCTAGAATAGGAAATAGTAGACCTTAAATGGCTATGAGAAGTAAAGGCAGTAAAATGCACAGTCTGAAACCTTACTTTCAAGTAGAAACCAGTATTGGAGATTTATTGCTATCTTGTAAATATTTCTCTCTATGTGCTGTTTGTAATGCCCACCACTGCTGCCAGTATGTAATGGGCACCACTATGTGTCATCCCCATGCTGGGCCAGTAATCAAGGAGCCTGAATCCTCACCACTGACACTGGAGAGGGACATGCATTTGGAATACAAATGGATGCACTCAGTATTTCCAGATGCAGACATCTCTGCATCAAGTACAATTTCTCTTAAGAGCAGACAGAGAACACACTCAGTCTGGGGTTTGGATGTCTCTATATCTGTCTCCCTCCAGATCCTCAGTAAGATTCCCTACTGGTACAGCTGTAGGTTAGGCCCACAGCTGAGTGTCCAAGGTGAGTCCTTCAGCACTCCCTCTGTAATCACAGTGCTTCATGTCTCTGCTCCAAGTAGCTGTCACACACACACTGAGAAATTTAATATATATATACACACACACACACATGGGAAAGGTTGGCACAGATTTATTATCTATGCCCCCTTCTGCCCACACTATAAGGTAGATTCACTACCACCAGACACTTCTCAATCAGCTACTCTAAGGCCCTTAACAAAGGGTGTCCAATTATACTGTGCAATAGTAATACTAATACAAATGGTAGCAGTTCACCAAGATGACCATGTCTTCTGGAGTGGCCCACACAGTATCACTGAATACCTATAAGTACTCTCAAAGGTTAGATACTCTCTATAATAACCAGCCAGGATAAAAGTTTTAAATATATTTAATAGTAAATAATAAAAGAACATGAAAATATTGAATATATATCCACAGTAAACCACAGAGTTAAAATCACAGGAAATATTGAAAACAACATTGTTTTTCTTTATTCATATGAGTCTGTTCATCAATCTCTAAACTAAGCTTCACTACATTCCTGACTAAATCTAAAAGAATTTTACTGTTCCCTAGTAACTTACTTGGAAAAGGCGAGATGAGATATGTGAGCAGTCTTTCTAGTCAAGATCCCAAACAGAATACTCTGTCTCTGAGATTACTCCCTGGCAATGCCTAGGAGGCAGAACCATTTCCAACACTTCACCTTTCTTTACAAAGGCTAACAGATAGTGGCTGCATCCCAGACATACCTTCTCCAGGCCTACTTAGCACTGTGGGATGCCATTCAATGATTTAACAGCTCATTTACATTTTCCCTATTTTTATTAAAATATGCCAGCTGCTTAGCCATTACTGTAGTAGTGTCCTCTATTAAAACATATACATTTAATTCAGATACCATAATACATGTACATTTCTCTTCATTTCAGCAGGGTGCACTGTTGATACGTTTTAGCACAATTAACACAAGGAAAGCTCACAATACATTCTCAGCATACGCATCTGTACAAATCAGCTTTATATACATATGTCATATAATTATTTATAAAATTCTAGCTAGATGTGCTGGCAAAAGTCATACATCCACTGCCCTACTTCTCCCTGGCCTGGTTGGCAGTATCCCCTATCATCACACCGTTAAGTACTGAGATGCTTTTGGATGACATATTGGTCAGTGGAGGGAATTCTACACACAATAATTCAGGGAAGATAATGAAAGTAATTGATTAATTGCACATGGAAAAAAACAGCCATCCTGCTAAGTATGCTGTTTGAAAAGAAAGGCATTTTTTGTACAACATCAAAAAATAAAAAAAGTCAAAGATGCAGCATAACCCAAAAGTGAAGCAAAAAATGGATACATATATAATAGAAACAGAGATCAGAAAGTTGATAAGAAAAACTAGAAATGAGGCACAAAACATTGGCAAGCAAAGTGGTAGAGTAGATGTGCTTATGCACACACTCACACCCACATAAACATGTACATGGACATACACACACAGGCATGGATATATGCATGAATGCACAGACTTGAGATGAGCAAGCACACACACACCTGTATAAGCATGCACATGGACATACACATACACAGGCAAGGATTTATGCATAAATGCACAGGCTTGAGATGAGTACACAGACACACAGACACACACAGAAGCACACAGGCACACACAGACACATACATATTAACATGCACATGGACTTACGCATATAGACATGGATATATGCATGAGTGCACATACTGGAGACAAGCACACACAGACACGCGCACACACACACACACACACACACACACACACACACACACACACACACACACACACACACACACACACACACACGTATCAGTTGTTTTGTTGATTTGCATTTTCCTAACTTCTCTGTAGCCAGCTTGGTGAATATGGACATCTTGACAAAATATGGCAATTGTCTCATGTTTGCCAACAACCATTTAATCCTTAAAGAAACAGAAACAGTATGTGAGAGGTGTACTTACACCATGACACTGGAGGCTAATCTCTCGCATACAAGAGCACATCAGGTTGTCAAAACCATGTACACAACACCCACCTCGCATAACACACAACACATATAGGCTGAGGCACTAAAGAGCAATTTTCCTAAAAAATAAATATCACCTAGACCCCCCCGTTAGCAAAGCAATATCCCAACAAGCTCAAAGGCAGTCAGAAAAACACAACAGAAACACCACACATCATATACATTCACATTCAATGGAGCCCCAAACAGTAAGCACCTAAGGCAAACACACTTCCCAGGACTCTTGTCATAGGGAACTCCATTGTAAGACATACTGATGCCCCTCTGTCTAGGCTGAACAAGGAGAAGATAAGCTATTTGCTTAGTTGGAACCAGGATCTGCCAAATCACATATGTATACAAGACATTACACCACAGATATCAGTGTGATTCCATTATAGACAATATAGATGTAAATGACCTGAGATGTACCTCCCAGGACTATATGAAAAGAGACATTATGATGCTCTCAGACTATGTCTCTCAGCAGCATATAATCATCACAGAGAATGACCAGGCAGCTTCCAGGCTGAGTGTGAAAAAGGTCCATGAAGATCAGTGCTCTACCTGGGAAAACAGATACAAATAAAATGAAACAAAATAAAATATGATGATGCCACAGTATGAGAAAAAGATGATTGATTTTTAATAATTGGCTATCTCTCTGGTGTCATTCTAAGGGGATCCAACAGTTGTCAGACTGGGAGGACATGGATAAGAGACCGTATTCCTTTGCCGAGGATGGTCTGTACCTGATCCCCCCTCTATGCCTTTGAATACTCGCTAAAACTTTATCCACCCTTTTAGTGCCTTTCTTAGACAATGCCTAATTGACAAACCTACCAATGATAGCAAAATCAATTCAAGTGAACCTGAAGATGCTACTGCTTAATGAAAGGAGCCTAAATAAAATCCCTCCAAGCCCTCCTCACACTCAAGAATATAGACATCTATGCAATTAACAAGGAATGGTTTAAAGGGGGCAGAGAGCACCCTGGTGGTACAAGGTTTCAGTGCCCATTTTTTCAAGCCAATGCCTTAGCTAAACATGTCAGTGGTTGTAGAAAAGGTTCCATCTAGCATTAGAGGGGGAGAGGTAAGAAATAGAATGGAAACCAAGGAGTTAGAGTGGATTATTAGGCTGCGAGCAAATATGGGTAAGGGTATCAATGATAAAATATGTATTAAGCCTGTTTTGGCAAGTAGGGGTATACGTAGATAGCCCTCTACGTTTTAACATGTATATATTGAGTATGTTATATGTTATTTTTGTGTAATTTTATATACTTTTTTGAAGTCATTCATAATATATGCTTATATGATGTATTTTTATATATTTCTATATACTGTTTTAGATTTATACACTGAAGCCATTCATAGTATATGCTTGTGTCTTTAAGGATTCAAAATTAATTTATTTGTTTAATTAGATAATTGATTGGTATGTCAGTATACAACTGTAGGTATGAGTATGGTTTCATTGTCTGATGAAATAGCCTTGTGCTACGAAAGCGCTCACTATTTGGATTAAATACGATTTATGCTTCTATTTGCTGTGGTCTGGTGCTTCCTTTGCTTATCCTACACTTTATCTCTATTTTTGGAGGGACCGTTTACTCACACCATTTGCCTTCTTTTTGTTGGAATATTACAATTTAGTATGTTGAAATTTAGCATTGTTAAGGTTTCAGTCTTATGAGTTTCAGTATTTTGAATTTTCGATGTTATGGTCTCAGTCAAATTAATTCCAGTCAAATGAAATTTCGATCATGTGTAGGAGACCCATATATGTGTGTGTGTGTGTGTGTGTGTGTGTGTGTGTGTGTGTGTGTGTGTGTGTGTGTGTATATATATATATATATATATATATATATATATATATATATATATATTTAACATCTGTTTACTGAGAATGTCCAACTGGGACAGAGCCCATTTTCAGTGGAAGCCTGGGGAGAAACACTCCAGATATATGTCTGTGGAATGTGGGAGGAAACCAGGGCAACTGGAGAAAACCCACGTGAATGTTGGGAGGACATGCAGTCTCCACACAGAAGACACCCCAGCTGAGAATTGAACAGGAAAACCTCTTGCTGTGAGGCGACAATGCTAAATACTGCACCACTGCTCTGTCCGTATAACGTGTGTGTGTGTGTGTGTGTGTGTGTGTGTATGGGTTTACTACCATAGATCGAAATTACACTATTTTAAAATATGATAGTAGTGTCCCACTAATGCGAAAGTGCACTTCAACGAAAGTGCCCTTTCGCGAAAGTCACCAAGTCGAACGGGACATTTCCTGCACTGTGGTGCAGTAGTGATGGACCTTAGGGTTAGGGCTTGAGTTAAGGATAGTGGATAGCTAGTAGGGCTATCCACTATCCTTAACCCAAGCCCTAACCCTAAGGTCCGTGACTGCCACACCACAGTACAGGAAATAGGTCCGTAACTACTGCTCAGTGGAGGAAATACAATTTCCTGCACTGTGGTGCGGTAGTCACGGACCATAGGGTTAGGGCTTGGGTTAAGGGTATTGGATAGCCCTACTAGCTATCCACTATCCATTACCCAAGCCCTAACCCTTTTTTCATTCTAGTGACTTTCGCAAAAGTGCACTGTCGTTGAAGTGCACTTTTGCGTTAGTGGGACACTAGTATTGTATTTTGAAATAGTGTAATTTCGATCTACCTTAGTAGACCCACATATATATGTATGTATGTATATATGTATATGTGTATAATGAGAATTAGTTAATTATATTGTATACCTGGTCATTCTGCAGTAGACACAGTTTGATTGTCTTATACTTTAGCCCCAATATCACTGATTCTGTCTTTTTGTGTTAACCCTATGCTGAGATGGCTGTGGACAGGAACTCCTCTGATTCAGTCATTTGTGGTTTGGTAGCAGGACCAGCCCCCCATAGCCATACATTCCTGGGCAATTGTAGTTGCCCTGTGTCTGGCCTGTGTGATCATATTTCTGGTCCTGTGTCTTATTTTGGAATATGTACATCCATACCGCTCAACTTTAACCAATTCCTCAGTATCTTTTGCTTTGGGGGGCAAAATAATAGGATGCCACAAATTCCTGAGTGGTCCCTTCAAATCCTGATTTTTTTTTTGTTTTATTTACCTTTTTAGTGAATACTGATGCCAGCATGCTTTTTTTAAAAGGCAGCTGACGCCATCATGTTTTTTTTAAAAGGCAGCAGAGGGGTAATACAACTGTCATGATAGGGCATCTACACACAGGGGAAAATGTTTTAAAAGCAGTGAATGACTTGATATAGCAAATGTGATTGCAAGTGGTTTTCATGTATTAAAGAGGATTAAACGTTGTTTACTTTGTCTAGAGCAGCTGTTAACAATCATATGATAAAACTGTTGAAATGCTGCCAGAAACCACTGTTAGATGATACCTGCTGATCCAACTGTGGTGACCAAACAGGTGTGCAGGTGAGATTAGAGCAAATATTTGGGATGTAATTAATTTTCATTTCCCACTTCAGGCTCACTTTAAGAAAACAACACGGGAGGGATTAACAGTGACTTTTGATTTACAATCAGACAATCTCTGATATGTAGCTCAACATTTTTTGTCTGAATGCAAATTAATTAGTTGACAGCTGCCCAGTAGCAACCTACAACCCTCCACTGTAGGGTTTGGTGGTTTGCACTTGAATCCACGTTGACAGAATATTGTGTGTGTGTGTGTGTGTGTGTGTGTGTGTGTGTGTGTGTGTGTGATGTAGCAGTGGGAGAGATTAATATTGAGCTTCATATATATTTTAAGTTTTGAGTGCAAGTTCATTACCCAGGATAGATACTTGGGAGTCATACCTCTACTTCTTAAGGAAAGAATTTTGGACAAAGATGAAAATAATGTGGGTAGGGTCTCCTTTTATTTATTATACTGGTTGTGGTTGAATTCATCCATTTAAATATAAGCAAATAGCAGCATTTGTATGCTAGTAACTTTAACTAGACTCGAGATGGGTTGGTTCAATAGGGAGTCTGTTTTTTACTCCAAGTAATTGTGTAGGCATCAGTATGTTATGAGGTCTACAAGCAATATTTCAGGTATCATTAAAGGCACATGAATGTCATAGACTGAAATGTGATTGTGTGTTTGTCAGTCATTGTAGGTACTGTATAATGAAGGTTTGTGTGTTTCATCAGTTCCATGTTGTGCCAAGAAATACAGGGACTCAGTTGAAGTGTTTTTATTGTAGAAGACACTTTGGAGTCAGTCTGTGGTTGATGTACATACGTGCTTCTCTTTGATAAGATATTTTAGAAAGTAAGGCATTTCATTATTCTAAAACACTTGTTTCTTGAGTTAGATGTATATGACAAAACCTACCCTCAGCTGCCCACCTGAAGTTATTATATTGTGCCACTCATTGAGAAGTTATTATACTGTGCCATTCATTGAGAAGTTATTATACTGTGCCACTCATTGAGAAGTTATTATACTGTGCCACTCATTGAGAAGTTATTATATTGTGCCACTCATTGAGAAGTTATACTGTGCCACTCATTGCGCAGCTCACTATTTAAGAAAATATTTTGGCTGAGGATGCTGTTGCTTAGCATGGCAGTACACCATGAAAGATTCAGTAAAGCTTATTTATACCCTCCATTCCTCACAAACCTAGCCAACTCTCTGTCAGTGTTGTGCAAACTCTGTGAGTGTATTCATCTCTTGTAGGAAAAAAAGTTTGTGTGAAATTAATGGGAAGTCATTGTGTAAAATAAAGGACTGACTGACCTTTGTAGGCATGGAAGATTATGTGCACTTCTGACATCGCACTATCCTAACTGCAAGAATGTATTGCAGATTCTTAGGTTTTGTGTGTATTGTTAATTAAATCTAAACAGTATTCAGTGTTGAAAATATCTCACAACAATGCAGATTTTTAGTGACATTTTATAGCCACACACTCCAGGGATCTAAACCTTGTCATCACAATGAACAAAACATGCTGGAGGGTTAGGTTCCTGACCCAGAGACTCCCCATACTCTGGAATAGACTGTCCATACATGTCAAGCAGAGCGCCTCATTGGCCCTCTTCAAAAGGAACCTTGATGATTGGATGGGAGATAGGAAATTCACCCCGGGGATCATGTCAGTCACCCTGCTAGACAGGGGCCCAGAGAAGTGAATATTGCGGGAAGAAATTTCTAGGGAATTGTTATGGCTAGGCTTGCATAGGCCTTGGGGCCGATAGCCTAGTACCAACCTATGAACCTATGAACATATTCTTGTGCATCATATTAACTGTTGGTACTCCACAACTCCTCTGGAGTGGGTAGGATTACATAATTATGCATGCAAAGTGTATGTTAATCAACATCCAGATTTTTGGCCAGTTGTACCTACTTACTTCTCATGGGCCTTTGTCCAGATTTTTGATGATTCCAGGTTGAGAGGTATGTGTACATACATGACCTCTGGCCACATGCAAATCGTTGACCACCTGCTCACAGATACTGTCATGGGAGAATTTTCCCCTCTGCCTTCTCTAAGAGGAGTGATCCGTGGTGATGTAGTGCCAGAAGGATCACTTCATTCTCAGTATCACTGTATGGTGGTTTACAGAGTGCAGATAGCTTGGGCAGCATAGCCCTGCATGAGAGGAAACATAAAAGGAAAAAATAGATAAGTAACCCAAAAATGGTTAAGAAAACAAATATGTCTGAATGTATCTGTCCATTATACACAAAATAAATAACAAAGTAAGGATTTATAATGGGTTCATAACTTAATACAGCTTGCTTGTATGTCATATAGAACTAATACCATATCCTAACTCTAGTCCCTGATCCTACAGACCACTCTAGTAGTCCTCTATAAAACTCAGTCCTCAACACTTAATAGCCCACCCTAATACACATCCAGACAACATGGATATGTAATTTCGGAATGTCTGTGTAGCTAGTATATGCCTTGCACTAACCAGCATTCTACCTTTACCAAGGATGATACCACAGTATGTATAAAAATGATTGACTTTAACAATTGAATTAGTTTCTAGTATCAATCCTGGTGGATTATATATCTGTCAGCTTTGGAGGACATGGACAACAGACCATGTGGATTCACCAAAGTTGGCCTGCATGTGTTCCCCCACTGGCTAAAATTTTATCCACCTCCTTAGAGCACTTTTTAGGCAATGCCAAAGTGACAGACCTACCAACATAGCAAATAAAACCCAAAAGAACTTAAAAGTGTTACTGCTCGATGCTAGGATCCTTAACAAGAAACTCCACATCCTACAAGCTCTCCTTACTTTGGAGAATATACACATCTGTGTAATTACCGAGACTTGGTTTAAAGCCATAAAGAGAACTCCAGCAATGCAAGGCTACAGTGATTTCTACACCTTTAGACCATCAGCTGAACAGACAGGGACTAAAAATAAAGGTGCATTTTTCTACGTTAGCAACAAGTATATCTCAAGGTTAGTTAAACAGCATGATACCATGGGGTTCATCCATGTACAAATCACCTTAAATAGAGTCTCTTTCTATATCTTAGCAAGCTATAGGTCACCATCTATTTCTGAATTGAAGAATCCTACAAATCTTATCTAGACCTACTAGATGCACTCACCATCTAACCAAACACTTTATGCATGGGAGACTTTAACTACCCTTCTATGGACTGGGAAACATATACTACTTCCAACTTGCAGGTACAGCGCTTCCTGGACTTTATTAACACAAATGGCCTTGCTCAATTACTACAAACTTCAACCAGAGGTTCAAACATAGTTTTCATCAATATGGACCAATATGGGAGAGTGCAGCACCCCTTCCCCCCATGTCACATCCTGGTGAGATCAGATCACAGAACTGTCGTATTCAAAATAAAATTCAATTTTGTAAAACAAATCAAAACCTATAATAGTTAGAAACTATTCTAAAGCAAACTACATATTATTAAGTGAAAGTTTGTCAAAATGCAAGGCCCCACCCAACCCAGAGTTTACAACAGCCTATGGAGAATTAGTCACAGAAACACTGTGCAAACATGTAAATGGCTACATAAGCAACTGCTGTACCTACCAGAAGTAAGCCCAAAGGAAGACCTGAAAGCAGACCACACTGGTGTGATCCTAATCTTAACAGGGTATATAACAGAAGGAAAAAAGTTATGACCAAAGTCAGAAACAGCAACTTTCATAATGACAAGAAATCACTAATAAAATTAAACAGGAAACTAAGAGGAGTAACTAAATCAGACAAGGCCAATTGCGAGATCAAAATACCTTCTCAGGCCAAGGATAAAAACAAGGTCTACTTTAGCTATGTCTGAAATGTCACAACAGGCTGCAGAACTGGTAATAAATGGTACCAGTTTCACTTAGCACAGTCACATAGCAAATCTGCTTGCCAACAGATTCAGCTCAAACTTTACCCCACATCCCCCTGCCACCCATTCTGAAGTCCTTGTCAGCATCACCCCCCCCCCAACTATGCACTGCGGGCCATAACAGAACTCACTAAAACTAAAACACAGTCTCAATGGGACCTGACAATATCTCGGGTTGCCTCCTAAATAGCCTGAAGCACGACCAATCAGGACCACTTAAGTCACTTTTCAGCTACAGCCACTAAAAAGTCTATGTACCAAGTGAATGGAAAGCAGCAATGGTTATCCCCCTTAACAAGGGTGGACTATCAACTGACCCCAGAAAGTACACACCCATTAGTCTGACCAGTCTAGTATGCAAAGACATGGAATGAATTATCTCAGAAATGATCACCAAAGATAATGGAACCTATAGATACTGGACCCATCCCAGTTTGTTTTTTGTCAAATGAAGTTCATGCCCACTTAACCTGATAGACTTATTTGAGAAGGTACCCAAAGCAATAGATGAGGGGAAAATGGTGAATGCCACCTCCATTGACCTGGCTAAGGCATTTGGCACAATACCCCACTCAGGCATTGTGGACAGAGTCACTGAATTATGCATAACTCCTTACACAATTTGCTGGATTGCTAGCTGGCTCACAGATAGGACCCAAGTAGTCAGGATTTTGGAGACCACCTCCACCAAGGGGCAGGTCACCCTTGGAGTACCACAGAATTTCATGCTGGGCCCACTTCTGTTTGGCATCTACATCTTGGGGGTCAAGGCTATTGTCAAGGACCACTGGCTCACCAAGTTTGCAGACTGGAAGCTATCAAAAATTCTTCCATTGACAATAATATCCTGCAAGAAGGATTAACACAGACAAATGACTGGTGCCAGGGATTAAAACTCAGTGCAAAGAAGTGCACTATAGTGCCTTTTGGGAAAACATCTACCTGGGCAAATTACTCCATTGATAAGACATCCCTGGTAGTTGTAGATCTGGGAACATATATAGATGGTAATCTGGCCTTTAACTAACACATACGCAAGCTAGTAAGAAAATCATTCTATGTCACCTAATGTAAAAGTCAAGGTATAGAATCCAGGTCCAAAGAAGTTATAGTACCACTCTACCTATCCCTTATTAGACCTATCATTGAGTACAATGCTCCCTTTCACCATATCCCTGACTAAGTATGTGCAACAGCTGAAACACCCAGAGAGGTTCCTCACCAGGAGAATCCAGGGTATAAACACACTGTCTTATACATATCACCTTAGAGCCTTGTCTCCGTACTCCATCTCCCACAGGTTAGTGAGAGGCAATCTGTGTTTTGCATATAAAATATCCTTAGACCCAACCCTGTTGGAGCTTTTGGACATCCACAAAATGAGCATCACCAGATACACTAGACCTAGGGATATTAACTTTGCTTACAACATAACTAGAACATGCTGGTGCAACAGATATGTGACTCAAAGCATCCTCATGCTCTGGAATATGCTCCCCATCCATGTGAAGCATTGTCCATTGATAACCCTATTCAAATGTAATCTTGATCATTGGATGGGAAATCGCGAATGCATCATTGTTTGGCTGCCATGTTTGTCACAGAGTCCAGCAGTAAAAATTGTCTAACATTGTGTTGGTAATCATCGGTTCATAGGTGTATATGAGGCTAATGGCCCTAGAGCCTTTATAAGCCTAGCCCATAGGATTACCCTGGCATCATCCCACCTGACATTAGTTCCCAGTGCCCCTGTCAAGTAGAGCCACTAGAATGATACCCGGGGCAAATTTTCTATTTCCCATCCACTCATCAAGATTTGTCTTGATAGGTTCATAGGTATATAATAGGCTAACGACCACCAGGGCCATAATAAGCCTAACCACGCAACTAAACCCAATTATGTTCCCTTATAATATGTGCATCTTAATTGAGGGAAGATGTTTGTTAGGAGGGGTATGTTTGTTAGGATGTAGCTAAAAAGTTAATAAATTCATCTCTGGGCTGGCTCCCATTTCTTTTATAGACATAAGCCAACAATAAACATTCCCTAACTAACAGAACCCACATAACTATTTAGCTACATCCTAACAAACATACCCCTCCTAACAAACATCTCCCCTCAATGAAGATGCACAAATTACAAGGGGACATAATTGGGTTCAATTTTGTGGTTAGGCTTATTATGGCCCTGGTGGTTGTTAGCCTACTATATACCTATGAACCTATATCATATCATTGTGATTGATTTTTATGACACATTAATTCCTTTCTAGCATATCCGGATGTGACAAAGGTACACATATTTACCTCTCATATCGGTTTATGTAATATGACATGCCATTGATCCAGTTCTCTCTTTTTTGACTTCCTCTCCATCTCTCTCTATTTTATTTTCACTTATTCATACATATACATATATATTTATATTAATGCAATGCTGCTTCTGCTGCAAACAAATGACCATCACTACAGGGAGCTAGAATGACCACTGTGATTCAATTCTCCATACCACCACAGACACCCAGCACACGTGGGTCACAACTTATAAGTGCTGCCTCCATAACACCTGCCCTACCTGCATCGACTGCATCAGGTAGCCCTGCCCCAGCTGCTGGTGCAGTAGTTCCCTCCAGGAGCAGGAGTAGTGGAGGTGGTGATTTTTGTCAGCCATCAGAAGCTGACAGGTCTGGTGAAGAGAGTAATGGAGAGTGTCCTTGTTGCCTAAATTAGCAGGATTGAAAAGGTCCTGCGTCATATTGCCGAGTCAAAGCCACATCTGGCACTGACCCAGGTAATTGACACAGGAGCCAGTGGTGACATATCGAGGGTGAGGACTAGATTCTCACTGTTCTCAAGCAGGACATGGATGCACCTGTGATGTCCTGTACCTATCCCCAGCAATGGTGTTCCACAACTATTTGTGTCCATCAGCATTCCTGTTTGTCTTTTATGTCCTGTATGTCTGCACCTGCTTCCTAACCTATCCTACCTACATGACCCTCTCATTCCTTAGAACCTTTCCCAGCATTTCTCTCTCTACAAAAAGAAAACAAACCACACCTGTACATAGCTCTCCACTTCACCCATGTGTCATCTTCACACATTTGATTTGGTCCAATTGGCTAGACAACATTATTCTGTTGTTGTCACCCATCCCTGATGTGGTGACTCTCCAACTCTCCAAAGTCATGAAATTCTGTGCACAGTGCTATGTTTTTATTGTGAAGAAGTGGTTAGCTTTAGTGCTCTCACAACACTGTCCTGCAAATTCTTGTATTCTTCCCCCCTGTGTCCTACTTTGTGCTTGTCCTTCATATTTTCACCACTATCCTATCAACCCCTTTTTCACATATTTAATCGGGTTAAAAGAAGAATCATGCACAAACCATTCTTATCCTGCTTTTGTCTTAATTGTGTTCCTATCCCCCCTTTGTTCCCTATAGCTAATACTTTACTGTACAGAGCACAACAGATTAATAATGAGGAAAACCTAAGAGTAACACACCATATAGGTGGTCCTAAATGTACCATACACAAAACTCTTTGATATTTCTGTATCTCTGTCTCTTTTCACCCCTTCTACTTTTGTAAATTGTTACTGTCTCTTCAGTTGTGGGATTTAAAGTGTGTAAATTATGAGTTCCTTTGTGGTGTGCTGAGATACTGCTCAGATTTATAGACTATGTTTTGCATGCTTTCAAGGGTTCTAGTCTAGAAATATGTTAAACTGCTATTGGCTGGTTTTATCACACTATTTTATGCGTAGTTGTCACCTATGTATTGTTTTGAGCTACAATTGTCTTGCTGCTGTCAAAACCTACTTGGTCCCTGCTTTCTTCTCCCCCTATCTTATGTATTTCCCCTCTTCTGCATGTTGCATCAGTCTTTCTCTTCTGCATGTGTACAATATCTGGTGACAAGCATCACATGTAATGCAGAAGAAATGGAAATGCAGAGTTTATGGCAAAAATCTTGTGAATTTTTGCATTTGTCTGCATTACTCTGCTGCCCTTTACACTACTGTGTTAGCCTTGGTCTTGGTGCACAGTGTACAGTCAGGCTAATCTTCTCTTGAACAGTCTAGTTTTACTACTGGGAACACTGTCATGTATATTTATAATGACAAACCAAAGAGTAACACAGAACAAATAAGTGCAGTAATAAACCATAAGCTAATTTGTTAGTATGTCTATATGTGTATCCCTGTCTCCAAATATCCACCTCTCTCCATCACTTCTGTGTCATCATAGAGACCTCCTTGATTAAAAACTGTTTCCATAAGCCATGTTAAAATGCTTGCTCCAGCATGTGTTTTGTAATTAACCTGTATCATTCATATAGGGATTGAAGAATTTCAAATGCCATGACAAATGTGTAAATCATGACACCTGAAACATGACCATAACACATCTGTTCTGTATGCCATCAGATTCAGACATGATTGTATGTGTATACTGCTTATTTGCCTGAAGGTTAGCACAGAGCACCATAGACTGCTGCTAATTTCCATTCCAAGTTCAACACCTCAGGATATGCTAATGCATGCACGCCTCCTTTGCCATCATGTGCACAAATGAGCTTGCCAACAGTGCACGTCATGGAGACAGTTAAAGAAATAAACAAAGCAATTATAGGAGTAGGCTGTACAACTTCTGTATGTTTTAATGGAATTTTGGAACAAAGGTATCTAGTTTTCAGAGTGACATTGACTCAATTAATTCAGTCATTTCATGTATGTCTGCACTGCAATGGTTACACTTGGAGATTTGTTACAATGCTGTGCAACCTTTTTTCACACATAATGCATCACTGTTCTTCTGAACTGTGCTGTCATAATTAGGAAGTGTCTGTTTGTATTATCAATGTGCTTTGTGCAAGCATGAGCCAAGACAACTGACCGTGATACAACAAATGTTTACTATTAGCATGCGATCATCCTGGGGAACTGTCCTGAACCCTTGCTTGACAATCGTAAGTTTTAAAATTGTGATATCATCACTTCATACTGTGAAACAGGTGCATGTCACTCACAGTAATGTAATGTACATGGATGGCAGTGTATAGATATTGCAGGGAAGTTTCTAATTACATGGGACAAGCATAGTGCTATTACATTAGCCTGTCCAGAATCATGCATTTGTCTCAAAACATGTATGCACATTAGCTGATGCTCCAAACAGTCAAGTTTTAATACTTAACAGATGGGTATTTTCACATCATTAAAGTTCAACTTTTGTGGTGCTTGTGAGTCATACTGTGTTTTCCAGATTGTGTAACTAGTTAGGTTGGTGGTTCAAATTTGACAATGATGACACATTTGCATGTGTGTGTGTGGGGGGGCTTCAATATCATGTATGTATAGCTTCCTGAACAGACATGTTATATCTATTTCTACTCAGGGGGAAGAATTTAACCTGGGAGATGACTCCCCCATCCCCTTATCCCACCTTTACCACAGACATCCTCTCTGCAGCACACTGATGATGTGTCCTTCAACCAATGTCTTTCTTTTTTTTTAGAAGACCATTACCATATTAAAACGTGGTGATGGTATCCATTCAAACGTGCACTGTCAAAAGTGAAAACCAACACCTTGTATGACACACATGATTCAGACAATGTTCTTTAACTTGTGATCTTAGGTAGTCAAATCCAGACACCTGAGCTGCTTGTGTCAGTATGAGTTTAAATCTGTGACTGCACATGTATGTAGAATTGCTTTCACCCAGGTATTTTCTGTGTACATGTATATCTGGGGATTCCTATTACAAGAATATCTGCTTATTTTTCACACAGACATGCTTTATTGGATAATGATGATGCCACTGGATAAAATCTGGCTTAAGGATTTTCCTGTGGCGTGATGAAATGAGATAATATTCTGTATGCTGTTGCTTTAGTAATGCATATTTTCATATCAGTAATTATCAATGCATTATGCATGATTGCTATTCTCACATCACAGTGATAACTGAATTATCCATCACGTATACTTGCATACACCTAGCTGTTGGCTATGGTATGTGAGAAATAGACATATAGCAACAGCATTTTAAAGAAATTACAGACACACATATCCCTTGTAAGAATAACATGATGTCACAGCTTCAAATACCGAAGTATCTCACAATTTTATCAACACTTGCACAGTGGTGTGTTTATTCTTCACAATATCATATAGCTTCTGCTGTCACATATTCAGATTTTCAAAACCCACTTTGGTTGACTGTAAGCACTGTGTGTCCTTATGCTATTTTGCATGAATGACATCCACCACAGTTATAATGTGTGGAATTACAGTGGGAGAGGCCTCCCTCATCCCTTTTATGTTATATAAATTTATCGCAACACAATCATTTGATTTTAAATACTTTGCATAGGTGGAGTCTCACAGCTGATTTCCACTGTGATGCATGTGATACATACACACACCATTAGTCAATGGACTTACATAGCTCAATATTCAATTCTTGCAAGAGGCAACAGTTTGTAAATGTACTAACATTACACAACTGGCACTACATGAAGTTATTATTATGAATTTTTACTTTGGAGAAATAAGTATAAACTCATTTTTTTTAATTTCTGGCAAAGAAACAGTTGTTTTCTGAATGTTATGGTATGAATGCTCCTGTATCACATGCATTTACTAATGACTTGTATGGCATATCTACACAGAGTGTTGTTCAATTCTGGGCCAGTGTGTGTACAAAGCAACAGAAACAGCTTCCTTGGCCAAGAAAATATTAATATTGCACTGCTCACTGTTGTGTGAACATTAATATAGGTACCCCCCCTTTGTCATCATTGTCACAAAATAATGTTGTCTAAATTATCATCAAATGTCCTTCCAAACGTTACATATTAATTTTCATTTATTTGTGACAAGCTTTATAATAATATCTTGTGGCAGGCCCAGTCTGTATAGCATGTAGTATGATAGGCAGGGATTTGAATCTTGTAACATCTGTCTGTCAGATAATTGTGTCAGATAAGAGTGGCTTAAGCAAAGGAAGTAGTTATGACACAGTGAGAAGGCCACATTTTAAGGCACCACTCTCCAAAATAGTGGAGCCATACTTGTTACAATAGGAAAGTGCTGTAAGACCTACAAGTGTGTTTGTCATAACTCACACAGTATGACTATTTATTTGGCATCAAAAATTGATATGCAGCTTTCTTCTAACTGACCTAATATGTGTTCAAGTCTGGCAAGATTCAGATGTCAAGTAAGTCATTGATTGTTCACAGGCATTACTTAATTTCTAAATAATAATGCTCTGTATTGCTTGTCTTCACCCAAACATTTATGTATTACTGTAATTCTTTTCTTCACATTGTAGAACTTTATATGACATGAGAACATTCATAACATTTCTTACTGTATGCCATTATGCAAGATCACAGAACGTGTGATTGGGTCTGTGTTAGGACACTTTCTCTCTTGTGTATATCTGTTGTTTGTTGTAACTTCTTGTGAGCATGCTCAGTATAATCATATAGGGGAGGCACTCCATTTATGAATGAAGACTTTGAACTACTGAAATGTCATCAAATCTGTGTTGTCATTTGCCACTTGTGTATTTTGAGTGTTATTATATTACTTTATTACTTATATTGTTTTGGAAGTACATGAATATACAACAAATTCTTGTGTAATATACATTTCAAGGAAATATACCCCCTTTCCATGGTTGCTAAAAGGAGGTCAAATGGCAAAGTATGTCCCTTTCTGATGTGCATGACACAAAATCTGTAGGGCTCATTTCTTCTTGTTTGTACATGATGAAGTGGAGAATACAGCAGTACCGTCAGTTACCACACATTCCTTCCCTGTATATACATGTTATAGTCAATAACAGCAGTATATGTGGATATCCCCTAATGTACCCTCTGTCTTTACTAAATGTTATCTCAACTTGGCATGTTATTAACATTAATATCACATTTACTCCCCTTCATTACCATGTTGCTTTGTGTCCCTCTTGCATCTTTTGTTAGCATGTTCATTTTTACTTATGTGCACAGGTCAAGGTTTGTGAACAGGATTAATTATTATATTAATATGGAAGTATTTATGTTTAAAATATTTCTTTGTCACATAATCACATAAGACTTCACTATCTGAGTACATTTTCTCCATTTATCCTCCCCTCTTACTTATGTCTTTACTATTAGCATTGTATCCTGTGTACATTCTTCTCATTTAACATCCCCTGCATTTAATTCTTGTAATCAACTTGCCCTTGCTGCATGCTTGCTTAATAGGTTTGCTAACAGGCAAGTTGTTTTGTTTACATTGTGTGCTTATGCTTCCCTGCACAATTTCATGTCCGCCATCATAAGGTCCTTATAAATGTGCAAGCAGTATGAACAGCACACATTCAATGAGTCCTCATGGCAATGCATTAGAATCTCGTAGACTTCATGTGAATTATACACAATTGTTGTTGAATCTCAGGGAATGTCCTATGCTGATCTCCTCAAAGCCCTATTGCTTTACTTAGTGTCATACAGACTTTCGAAAGGTGATCTTTGCCCAGTGTATAAGGCATCCTTGGGCCCTGTTCTGATGAATCTTTTGCACATATACAAAGCAAACAGCATCAGAACTACTAGATCAAGCTTGCAACATAAATTGACATGTTGGAGATGCAGATATGTTCTCAGAGAATTCCAGTTCTCTGGAATGGGCTCCATATCCATGTGAATCAAAATTCCTCCCTAACCGTATTTAAGTGTAATTTGGACCAATGGATGATTAATCATAAATTTAGCATTGATCTGGCATTCATAACTCTGATGAACAGACGCAGTCAATAAATCATCTTAATATATATCAAATTTATGAGTCATATTTGCGTTGCATGGCTAAGCTTATAAGGTCCTTAGCAGTCTTTAGCATGGTATACACCTGTGTACCCATGACTTTTTCTATTGGTCATTCTGTGAACTGGCTGACAGTTTTTGTTGATTTTTAGGCTGACAAATGTTAAGCTAGCTCAAGAGCATGTGATATTGGAGTTTAGGGATTTTTCTCTTTTTCCCACTGTTGGCCATTCATGGAAATTGTATAGATACATAAATGACAGGAATGTGGAGGGTGCATGGGGACTTTCTGCCTGAAAAAAGACAGATTTTATTTTATTTTTAACACACATTTGATATAATATACATTTGGGGAGATGTGGACTAAATTTGCTGTTCTGTAATAGTATATTGTCTCTCTTGCCAATAGAAATGTCATGAATGATGAAAGAGAACATGACACACCTAAGTACATGACAATGAGAAGAATAAGGTAAATAGCATAGATGAGCCAGCAGTATGAAAAATTTTTAACTTTGTTTAGTAACAAACCATGTGCTGGTTTGAAGTAAACACTGACCAAAAGACAACTGTTGGGGAATTACAGTGTATAGGAGGTGTTAGCTGAATCATTTTGCAGTAATCTACTGTGTAATGTCAAATGAGAAAAATAAGCTCTAGCAGCTATTACAAATGAGTAGCACTGTGAAAGTGACTCCACCTTGAATACATGAGATAGACAGCAAACGGTTTACTAGCATATATTCAACAGTCAAAATAAACTACTTTAAATAGTGACTAAGAAGTTTGACTCGGATTGTCGAGACGGTCAGAATGTCTCAAACACACTTCCTGTTGCGAATTTGACCTTTCTCGACATTCAAAGACTGCAGTCTGACACTGCACATCATGTGATGTGACAATTTTTGCAGGGTAGCAAGCACCCCTGCACCCCCCATATATCGAACTCTGAGATCGCACTACAGATTTCCTGATCCCCACTGTACTGTGATCTCTAGTTATAAGATCAACCTGATATGTGCAAATGCACTGTACTTTCACTTAACTGAGACTTGGACAAATGAAGGTTTGGCAACACTGTATTCAGTCAAGCGTACTTCTACATCCCATGGTCGCCGAACCTTCACTCCAAATTGTGATTGTAAACCCAGTCAAACAATGAGTCAGTAGCAGATTATGAAAGGACTGGAAAGAGAAAATGCATGCCACTTCACTGAACATAACAACCCTTTAGACAGTCTCAGCAGTAACATAGTGCAGGCCTTTATCAGTGCATTACATTTTCTGAACTGCTGGGCTGAGATTTCTTAAAAGTGTGTGTCTAGTTTATTGTTAGATTGATTAATAAGCAGATGGCTAATGAGAATGCATAACCTTCCAGGCCTGTATCCTCTGATTCCTGGTATACCAGGTAATCCATGTTGTAGTCACATAATGCCGTTAAAAATTAACTGATTATAGACTAATGTAAAAGCAATATGCTATGCAAGCAAGCAGCACTGTGCAATAAGTTAAAACTAAGATATACAAACATACCTAGTTATTTATGAATGCATTTAATTATGAAAGGCCCATTAAACATAAATGTCTCTTTTTCATGGTTGATCAGAGAGACTGGGTGTAGTTAAATATCTTTCTTATATTACATGAATGCCCACTGAGGTAATCAAACACAAATCTAATAGATGAAGCTCATTTCTTGCTTATAATTTTAAATATCTGTGCTGTACCTCAGTAAAGCTGCATCCTGAAGTCTACAGTTTGATTTTCATAACCACAATTTGTACTTTTGTGAGGCTCTTTGAAGCTTGTTAGGCTATACTAATAGTCCGATTTTAAACCTCCAGGAAAAAAAAAACACTACGTATGTCTAGCTGGTTTTACCTCAGCAACCCTGCATACATACATAAATAAATAAATATCATGGATATTCAATTACTAGAATGCTTTGTTTATCAAGTTCTATTAATGCATCGGATGTCCTTTTTTCTCTGAGTTTTTCTAATCCCTTCAAAATTGGATTGCCTGAAGTAATATATATTTTTTGTTTTAGCTGTCATTTTTAAAACTTCCATATCATATTAAATCCAACCATATTGCTGTCACTTGACCCTGATAGCTAGACACTTTTTAATATACCATCACTGTCTGGACATTCTCTAGGCCAAAATCTATTCCTGCTAGAAATTCAGAGACACACACACTGAATAGGAAAGCAATCAATTGATATGGTTGTATCTGTATTTTAAGCCACATGCAGTCTCTGGAAGCTTCATAAGCTCATATTGGATGGCTGAAATCTTTTTTTATAGTAGATGTTCTTATATGTGCTTTTTCATTTTGCTTTTATGTGCATTTGTCCACCTGAATCTTTCCTGATTATCTAGAAATAAAGCTAATAATGACTGTAGTGAAAAAAAGAAAACACGTCTTTCAAAAACAACTTCTGCAGCACTTTATTTTTACTGGGAAATCAGAATTTCAGGAGATTCATAAGAATGTTTAGCATGTTTATGCTTCTGACTCTTATGAGAGACCAACAGCCTGCTCAGTACCATGATTTATAGTAACTATTCACGTTACTGTTTGTACTCATTTATAATTAACATACTGCATTTATTTAAACAAACAAGATTGGAAAGAACACTGCTGTAAATATTGTAGCCAAGCCCAAACGCTGCATGCCAAACATGCAACACTGTACTTGCATATGTTCCAAAGAGCTCTATTACATTCTTAATACGGAAACTTTTCTTTTCTCCCAAAGTAAATGTACTAAATCGGTATGCAAATAAATTTAATTTCTATTAGCTTCCAGGAAATATGTCGGTGACAAGAGCAACTAGCATATTTTTATTGTCATCGATGATACTAGGGCAAACCATGTAACCTTAAAAGCTGAAGTCATATCCTTTTCCCAAAAAAAAAAAAACACATTCACAGACACACATGCATAAACATGTTCATGTACAGAATAATACATGCACTCAAGAACATGTTTATGAATACACGCATGCATTCAGATGCCCACACACACATACACATGGGCACACAAACACATACAGACTCAAACACATGCATAGATACAGACACAGACAGAAACATGCACATACACACAGGGGTGTTGCTAGGATTTTCAAATTTGTACTCACAGCTCTCAGACTGCTACCCCCCTCCCCAGCCAAGCTACGGCTATTCTCGTAATTCACGGTTCGCTCTTTTAGTGTCGATGAAGAGGGATTCGCTGTAATGCCTCATCAGTAATATAATATAGATTCACTCAAACTCGGTTCCTTGAATTGAAAATTAACCTGAAATGTCAGTTCTTTGAAAAATGCAGCCTGGTAGTTGGGGTAGAGGATTCATGCTTTTGTTTTCTGTAACTAAGGTACAGGTTTTGAGCTTGAGTAAATTATTAACCACCTGCTACCCCTAACTAGGGTGTTTCATTCACACACACACCCTATCTACCTCTTAGTGCAAGAAATATGGACAAAGCCTAAAATAAATAGGGATAGGTATTAAATAATACTCTCGTTAACTTAGAAAGTTGCTAGAATAACAGGATTTGTGCTAGTATGAGAAAGTTGCTAAAATAACAGAATTTGTGCTAGTATGAATTTTTCTAAAGGAAATGAAGTCTGAAACTCAAATGTCTGTCATTATTTAGCAACTTCAGCCTTCAATGATTTTCTAGAAAATCACAACATTTATGAAGAACAGACAAAAAATATGGGGCAAAAATCTGGACATGCTGCAAAATTTGGACAGTTGAGAGGTATGCTACCTACCTACCTCACACACACACACACACACACACACACACACACACACACACACACACACACACACACACACACAAATACCTCTCAACCTCTTAGGGCAACAAACCCATAAATAAAACTGAGGCAAAGGCCCAAAAATAAGGGCATTTTTTTAAATATTGCTCTTATAAACTTAGAAAGATAATAGAAGAGTAGTAGGTCTTGCATTAGTATGAATTTTCTGAAAGGTATGAAATCTGAAACTCAAATGTCTGCCATTATTTTCTAACTTCAGTCTTTAATGATTTGCCACTAATTTGCCAGAAAAACGCAATTATATGATAAACGGACCAAACATCTGATGCAAAAATATAAAATTGCCAGACAATACAGCTGGGAACCTGTCAAAGAAGGGACACCATTTTAATATGAGCACTATTAACTTGAGCAGCTGACAAAATTAGAGAATCTACATGCATTTCTGAAATAAAAGTAATGTATAACTCTGATCATTACAGTTATTTATAATTGTAAACCCCTCCACATTTTCTTCCAAAATTGCTATTTTGCAGAGGGATTATTACGGGGAGAGCAACATTTTGAGCCACAATTGGGGACGGTTGAGAGGTTTGGATATTCCTAATTCTATAAAGCAATTTATTTGTACATACCTCTCAACCTCTTAATCCAGAAAATCTGGACAAGGCCAAATATATTGGGGGAACATACAAACAGTACTAAAAATTGATCTTGTATAAACCTAAGACAGTTGATAGAATAACAACAGGTCTTGCTTTAGCATGCATTTTTCTGAAGATTCTGACATCTGAAACTTAACTTCTGTCATTATTTAGTGACTTCATTCCTAAATGATTTGCCAGAAAAGTTTTATTTTGCATTTTACAACATGAACACCAATAAATATCTGCTAAACAAAGCAATGCATTCTCACAATGAAACTAGACTTAGCATTAAAACTTCTCTGCCCTTGAAACTCACATTCATTGAAACCCACATTCAAAGAAAATACATTTTGCCAGTGGCAGATAAAGATTAACTTTGCATTGTTTTCAAATCATAGGCCCCTTGCACATGAAACATACACGTGCTCTTTGATACACCTTCCTGATTGTATTAAATTATATTCCTTGTACAATACAGTATAGTTGTTAGACAGCGTTTTAAATTTATTGTTTTGAACATTTTTCCAGTAAACAATGAAACAAAATGCATGCACCAATAATGACAAAACAGCCCAATTCAGAACATTTCAATCATAAAAGTCTACTCAAACTTCTACAGTCCACCAGTATCAGTAAATATGCACAATCTCTGAACTAGTAAAAGCCATCTACATAATTCCACATTAAAGAAATCTGTAACTAATGAAGAGGCTGCTGCTAGCAAACAACTTTATATTTCATGGTTTCATCTACAAATAAAGTGCCTGTTGCCCTTGAGGAATAAATTGCCTATGTTGCATTAAAAAAATGATACGCTAGGGAATGGATGGCAAACTGATAACAGGTTCATAGTTACTACCAGATATCTTTGCCAAAAAGGACTACAGCATCCACCCCCCTTTACAACACAGTACAGTATCAGCAATGCATCTACTTACTTTGGGAGAAGAACCCACAACCTTCTGCATCAAAAGTAAGTACACTGCCTGTTGTGCTGTTAACAGTACAAGCAGACTCGGCATAAGCAGCGCTAAACTTTAGTTCCCCTGCAGCTCTCAGCTCCTTGTAAAATGTACTCAACACTCAGCTGTATCTCTGAACTTTGCAGCACAAGAAATCTGGAAAAAGCCAACATTTATTGGGGGGGGGGCAAAAGCCCAAAAAACAGGGACACATTTTAAACATTGCTTGAATAATTTTGGAAAGTTGCTGGAATAAAATGCTGTGTTACCACCATACATGTCTTGAACCCAGAACCATATGCACAATAGTCAGTACAACATACCACTATGCTAAATCATCAGTTTGAAAAATAGGAAGACTAAAACTTAATGGCTATCATTTAGATAGCTCTCCACCTCTTAGCACAAAAAACCTGGACAAACAAAGCCAATAATAAGGGAATAAAAATTCAGTTCTCACCTCACACCTTAGCACAAAACACCTGAACAAACAACAAAAACAATAATGGGGGAAATACAACTTCAGTTCTAACTTCTCACCATAGCTCACAACCGTTAGAAAAACAAATCTGAACAAAGTTCAGAAATGGTGGTGGTTGGGGACTTTAGGCTCTTCTTACCCTGAAGCAAAGGCACAGGGTTTGAGCCTGAACCCCTGTAGCCAGCAGGTGTATTATGTGGGGGGCACACACAACACAAGAACTGAACATTGGGTTATAGCAGTCCAGCTTCTTGAATGGCAGTAGGTCATAAGCTTGTCACCTGAACCTATGAGGTTTGAGGGTTGAAGACACTGGACAGAAATTGTGTACTGTATTTATTAAAATCTGTGTTATTATTTACAAAGGTACAAGGCAAGCTATTACCAAGGAAAGATAGGGTAAAGTATGAATGTAGACAAACTAACACATTGGAAACTAACCAATTTACCAATGAAGAATAGATACCTTTTCACATTATCTAATGAACATTAAATGCCAAAGTGTGAACCTTAATTATGTTGGATAAGGAAAGTCATACCCCTAAAATGATGCATGAGCATATCCATTCTTAAACCATAACTGACAATCTGTCATATACCCCACAATGAATCCCAGGCTTATGTGACATCCCCAGAAGTAAGAACCAATTGTCACTCTCCAAAATCAGATGATCTCACTGAAGATGCTCTGAAGAACCAAGTAGAAGACTCCAAGCAATACATAAGTCAAAACACACTATTCACACTGTCTTAGGAGAAAACCCTGTGGAGATAAAGTGTGCAGGGGGAGAAAAAATTACTCTGAATTAAAAAGAAATGATACTGTGGTAATTAGAAGTCAAAATGTCTTTATTTTTTGAAATGGAAGTTTACATCATCAAGAAAGTAAAAAAGTAAAAAAATGCAAAATGGACTGAAACTTGCTACATTATCACAATTATTGTAAAGAGCATTGCTGAATTTTTGAACATTAGTCTTATAACTACAGTATGCTGGATTACAGTTATTAGTAACTGTAGCATTGCTGTATTATTAAAACTGATATATACCAGCTAAATAACATAAGCTCTTTGACAGAGAAAATTCAAAGCCCTAACTTCTAACTAGAAGACCCAGAATTATAGGGCCTTGAGACCTGGAAGAGCCAAAGAAGGAGGTCAGGAGTCATCAGCACATGTTATCTTGTCCATCCGTGTGGAGAGAAGTCCAACCAATTATATGACTGATTCCTGATAGAGGAAGAGTTTTGGGCATGCAGCACAACATGCCAAAATAGCAGCACCCATTCAGTTGTGTGGAAGCCAGGGTTAAATGTGCAAAGAAGTATGTGCACATCATCAGGCAATATTGCTGGATGTCAGCTAATGTAAGGCTGCCATGAGACATGTATACATACGTTAGGAAAATAAAATATTCACCCTACATGGCTGCCTGAATAACAGCCTGGCCATTGTTCAGTTCTTACCCCATTACAGGGAAATGATGGGGGCAAGCCACTGGAAGAGGCTTGAATAGTTGACAGGCATAAGAAAAAAGGAACATTAAAAAATAAATAAGCAAGTAGCATCCAAGTGCAGTTACTTTTACAAGCAGCAATGCACACACACACACACACACACACACACACACACACACACACACACACACACACACACGCGCACACACACACACCTTACCTGATAATCCGTTCACCCGATTGCCTTCACACACCTTACCTGATAATACATTCACCCGATTGCCTTTACCACAATGATAATCCATTCGCGATCACCACAACGATAATCCATTCGCGATTACCTTGCCCTTCCACTCACTACAACCAACAATGACTATTCATGCAGTTGCCTTCACCATAATGCACATTTCCCGCTCGCAGCCAGCCAGTCGGATATGACGTGATGATGTGAGCTCAATTCCGACTGGCTGGTATGCAGTCATGAAATGTGACTTAAAGGAGTCAGCATACTTAAAGGAGCCAGTGCTGTTTAAAAAAAGAAAAATATGTATTTTTTTTAATTAAAAAAGCTCCCCCCTCTTCTAAAGAATTTGTAGCCTTCCGACGTCCCTGCACACAGACACTCACATGCACATATATACATACAAACTCTGACACACATGCATACACAGCTATACACACACAAGCTCTGATGCACATACACACTTGTATATATACTATGTACACACAGGCACATTTTGTGTGTGTGTGCGTGTGTGTGTGTGTGTGTGTGTGCGTGTGTGTGTGTGTGTGTGTGTATCTCATTTATATATAATATATATTTAATATAACTGTTTATATGTATGTATATATTGTGTGTGTATGTGTTTTTAAAGGCATGGTAGTAAAGTGTATTTACTAAGAAAAGAACAGGTACTTGCAACCCTCAGAGGATAGCTGTCAAGGAATGATGTATATTCTTGATTTCTGGTTGACTAATTGAGAGCACAGGTGCTGTAACTCCAACCATGTGCATCTATTTAATGCTGTAGCTTGGGAAAGGAGTACGCACAAATCTTCTCAGTCCTTCAAACTTTTTCTTTATCTCTCTTTTTTTCTTTTTTTTTCTATGTATCTATAAGATACAGCAACCATAGTCTGAGCAGTTTTACATATGCAGGTCTGAAAAGGATGGATAAACATTTATTCTGGGTCAGTAACAAAGAAAATGCAAAGGACTTTTGCGATATAATGCCTAATGAAAATAAATCCATTCAGGTATTATTGTTTATTTTTCTACCAAAGGCTGGCTATGTCTGACTTATTTATCCATGTTCACTCTTTCAAATGCATTATGGACTGTCGTGTTAAATATACTCTCTGCCATAGTTTTTGTGTCATGAATGCAAGTAGCCTCAGGTGTGTAATAAGGATACAAATTAGAAAAGTCAAATGACAAAGATCGCCAGTGGCTCTGGTAAATCTGCCTCACATCTAGGAACTCTGTAGAAAGTGGGACACAGGATGAACAGGTACAAAAACCACAATAGAGTTGAGAGGAGTTAGCTTTCCCCAGTGTTAAGTTAGAGGACTGACGTCACTTTCTTGTTATTTGTGAAAAATGTAAAATAAAACCACTAAAATGCTACAGTATTTAGCAAAAGTAATAAACGGTCCAAAATTTCATGTTTTTAATTCCTCTTCTATGAAGGTAGTAAAAAACAAACTCTAAACTGGCTTAGTTTCCTGAATAACTCAGCTTTAATTCATGGTAAGAGCTTTTGTCCACCAACTGGACTTCATCAGGTCATTTTTTTCAATAACGGCTTTAACTCAAGGAAAACTAATATATACATAAAGAGCACAAAGCATCATAAATCATGATTGTCCACCTCATACATAGTAATGAGCTTAGCCTACACATAAGGCTAGACTGATGAAAAACACAAGTTATTTTTACAACCCAAACTAAAATAAGAAACAGAAAGATTACTAATAAAGCAAAACTCAATAAACTGAAGTGCAGAACTAGTAATTAACTCCTAGTCTGTGTCCAGATAGGGACAAGCTGTCATAAAACTCTCTTCACTAAAGGCTATTTAGCACTAAGGTGACAATAATATCCTTCCAGAAGGAGTGATAAACTAAAAAAAAAAATGTACATTAATATAACAAAAAAAATCAAGAGAAGAATGATCAGGCACATGAATTAAGAAAACAGCACCCAATATAGTCATCTTGGAAAAGATGTGATATGAAGAAACATCACAGATAAAAATACAATCATAAAAAGTGTAATCAGAAGTGTATTTAAAAAAAAAAAAAAAAAACAGCCGCGGTGGTGCAGCGGTAGCATTGTTGCCTCACAGCAAGAGGTTCTCCTGTTTGATTCTCGGCTAGAGTGCCTTCTGTGTGGAGTCTGCATGTCCTCCCCACTGTCGAGTGGTGCTCGAAAGACATGCGTGAATGGGTGTGCCTTTGCTGAAGGGTGGGCGTCAGGTCAACTCGGCACCATAAAAATCTACTGCCAATCATTAGCGGACCAGAGTTCCGCTGTGGCAACCCCTAACTGGGAAAAGCCGAAAAGACAAACAAACAACAAGCGTATTAAAAAAAGGGTATTTCACCCATCAGGTTTCATCAGATCATTGTTAAAGCAGAGCATTCATAAAAACAATCATGCACTAAAAATATGGAAAAGAAACAAAATATTTGAAAAAATGCAACTGACTATGCTTATGTACATGTTGTAGCATAACAGAAAAGAAGCAGAAATCCAAGAAAAGTAAAGAGCAAATGTGTCATGTCAAAACCATTAATTAAATAGTTTGTGGTCCATTTTCATCTTCTTCTTCTTCTTCTTTCGGCTTTTCCCAGTTAGGGGTCGCACAGCAGATCACCTTGTCCACACATTGAATGGCAGTGGAGTTTTACAGTGTCGAGTTGCCAGCCCGGCGCCCAACCTTCCACAGAAGGCATACTCACACGCACACCTAGGGCCAATTTAGAGTGTCCAATCCACCTGCAGCATGTCTTTGGGATGTGGGAGGAAACCGGAGCACCCGGAGGAAACCCACGCGACCACAGGGAGGACATGCAGACTCCGCACAGAAGGCACCCCAGCCGAGGATCGAACCGGAGAACCT
The DNA here is from genome assembly GCF_019279795.1 of Protopterus annectens. Classification (NCBI taxonomy): domain Eukaryota; kingdom Metazoa; phylum Chordata; order Ceratodontiformes; family Protopteridae; genus Protopterus; species Protopterus annectens. The sequence continues at coordinate 233,475,534 of NC_056726.1, read as the reverse complement.
CTTGCTGTGAGGCAGCAATGCTAACCACTGCACCACTGTGGCCACCCTTTGTGGTCCATTTTCATAAACTGATGAATGTATTTAATTGAACAAGCAGAAATGAGTCCAGGTAGGTTGTGGGTGTTAAGGTGAGTTTGCCATTCCAGCTCCTTCTTTTCAAGAATGGCATTGCAGTTCCCCTTGAGAAACCCCATCCTGATCATGTCCAAAATGTGAAAAGTGAAAAAAAAAGAATGACCTGGTGAGTCAGTGCTGTACTTTGCAAGGGGATTCTTGCTTAGTCTATTTCCAATCTCTGAGGTGTGTTGAGCTGTTCTCCATTAGTCTTTTGTATGTAAAACACTTGACACTTGGAGCACTGGGCTCTGTAAACAACCTTTTCACTGTTACAGTTCCCACCCACCTTACTGTTATATTTCTTACTCACACTAGGGCAGATGAAAAAGTTTCTGCAACTCATGAACTCACAAAAGGTAGAGAAAGGGGGCTCACATTTAAAGGTACCATGCCTCTCCATACTGTCCTTGTTGAATGTCCATTCTAAATAAAACCTAATGTTCCTATCTTTTCAAAAATAAAAGAAGGGCCAGGATCCAGAATCGTGCTCACCAGTCTATATTAGACAAAATGGACTAGTTGTCAGAAATGATCCTTTTAATCTCATGGGTATCCTTACTGAAACTTCAGGTCATACTTCTTTTTAGTTTCCCTTTCTTTTAGTAAGTGTAGGGACTACTGAAATCGAGTAAAAAAGGGAGGGCTGGGTGGGCAACAAAATCTCGCCAAAATGTGCCTCCCAAAGACAATTCCCCACCTCAAAAGCGCCTAAGACCCTCTCCTTTCCATACTTCAATTCCTCCCTTCATCCTCCCACTACTAAACCCTTCCTTGTCCTAACTGCCTAGTAAAGCCTGCCTTTCCTACCTAACCTTTCTAACACCATTCTACCCATACCTGCTCATCTACCCCCTCCCCTCCCCACTAGGGATGTCCCATGACAAATTTGTCTGTTCCAAACATCATTTCCATGGACACACGATCAATCTGCACACCATGTGACTTTATTATGTTGTGGGAGCAAGTTTACCCATGTAGGTTTGCAAAATACATCATTGTAAAGTTTGTGTGAGTGTGTGTGCTTATAAACAGGGAGACCCAGAAAATTAACCTTATGGCAATCATGATGAGTAGTAAATTTCAAAAAATCAGTCAATTTTGCATTATGTACAAAGAATTTCTTAAGAGCTTGCACTGACCCTTCCCATACAATAAAAATAGCAACAAGTCTCAGGTAACATTTCTTGAAGCAGCAGAACTCTGAGTTATAGACTGTTTCGCTCTCCCACTAAGCTAATGCCATATTAGCTAGGCTAGGGGCCATATCTGCTCTTATTGCAATTCCACATTTCTGATTGATAATACTGCCATTAAATTAAAAAAAAGTTGTTTCTCAGCACCAAATGCAGTAAGTTAGAAATGAGTGTAATCTTACCTGAGAAGGGCTAAGGCTTCCTTCGTCGTGGCATCTCTCACAGCCTCTATACAGTACACATGGGGCAGCATGGTGCAGAGTGCCTCTACATCAGTAATCATGAAAATCAAATTGACAGCGACAGGAACTGATTTAATTTTCCTTTATGGCAGCTTTCCCCCTGTCTGAAGACAAACTAGAGTTAATTACTAGTTCTGTACTTCAGCTTATTTGGACTTTGTTTTATTAGTATTCTTTCTGTTTGCTATTTTAGTTTGGATTATGAAAAATGACTTGTGTACATCAGGCTAGCTTTTATTTTTATGGTAGGCTCATTGCTGAACAAGGTAGCACTGAGTAACATTCATACTCCAATCCAAATTAATGAAGTTGTCAATTATAATTTTTATCCTTTGTGCTTTTTTATGTAAATATTAGCTTTCCATGGATTAAAGCTGTTTCCCACCCTAAATCATACTGCACCCTGTAAAGCAGCACTACCACTAATGGAGGTACTCTGTCACCTTTTATTTACGGTTTGCTGATTCACCTTTGTACAGCATTCTTTGGTATGTCTATATACTGTACATAGTCTACAAATGTACACAGCATCTTAATGCAACCAGCACAATATAGTAACCATAAATGCTGTAGTAGCAGAGAGTTCCTGACACATTGCACACCATTTTGCAATACTGCTTATCATATGATTTGTCATGAAATGCAGCAATAACTACAAGAAAAGCCTAGCCAAGCTAGACTTTTGACCTTGTGATACCTTAGACCTCCTTAAAAGAGGCCCATGGGATATATGCAAATGACCCCTTAAAGGCATCAAGTGTTTCAGCTACACAGCTTCTGAATGTCCATGACTGTTCCTTTTTCTTTTTAAGTCTTTGTGGATGCATTCAGTCTAATAAAGGCAAACCACAGTGGCTCATATGAACTATGCCACTGCATTTGTTAGGAGTTGTACTTTAGCTCACGATGCACATGTATGGTGAGGGCAGCATGGTTTCTGTATTATAGTAAACCATGCTCACTATCCTTTGCTCACTTTCACAATCATTCAGTCATCCCTATACTACCTTGCTAACCACTGGCATACACTGTTCTATTTTACAGGTTAAAAAAAAACATATAATTTGCAACTAACATGCTCCCTAAACCTCACCACTGTCTTGCTCTTAAAACTCTTAATTGGCTAGAATTTCCCAACCACCTCTTACTTACTCAACTGTTTATCATCCACTCAGTCTTAAATAAACCATCCTCCTGCCCTAGCATATCCTCTCTCATCTCTCTCTATAACCCTCTACATTCCCTAAGGAGCTCTGATCTAGGACTCCTACAAGTCTACAAACCCAAAAAATCATTTGAACAAAACCTCTATAGCTACCTTCCTGGACTAGCATGGAATAAGCTTCCTATGTCCCTTAGAATTATAACCCATAAACATGTTTTCAAGACTGCCTTCAAACATCACCTAATTTCTACCTGGAAATGTAACTGAAATCAACCCCACTTAATAATTTTCCTTCAGTTCTCACCACCCCTTTCCACCCCTTGCTCTTCCTGTTACTTACTTCATACGTCATTTCTGTGCTTGGCACTATTTCTACTACCTACTTTTCACCTTTACCCTTCTCAGTCCTTACCCCCTTATTATTATTTTTGATATCTTTTATTTCTCTCTCCCCATGTTATCTTGCAGCATAATAGTTAACACTTAATCCTTGGACATCTCTCCTCTTCCTAATCTCTCCTTCTTCTTACTAATCACTTATTTACTTACTTTTCTTCTTCCCTACTACAGAGTTCTTGATTTAATTATGTTTTAAGTTTCACTCCTGACAGATTTGACTTTATACTTCTTATGAAACTTATTTTTTTCTCAATTATACTGTGCATCTTATCATTTGTTAAGTCTATATTAGTGACTTTATATATCGTATTACTATTTAAAACTTGTTTTTTGGAGATTTTCTCCCAGGGCCTCTGCTGAAAAAAGGGCACAAGCTCAGATGGACTAACCCGGTCAACAAATGTCAGATAAATAATAAATAATATCACAGATGGTGCTGTGGTGTTGGGAGTACAGACAGCACTTTCCCTACTAGTCATCATGTAGTGAGCGCATCTTCATATTTTGATGGTGATTCTTTGTGTGAGCCCATCAGGCCTCCAGTTTTGGTACTGGGAAACCAGCATTAGCAGGGGAAAGGAGAAAGCAGTGAAGTGTTGTGCAGGGTCACTCACTCAGCATATGCCTTATTATGTATTATGCTCATTCCTGGTGCATATTACTAGTTGTACTGACACATCACTTGCAGGATATAGATAATAATGCACTATTGTATTTTGTTCCTCCCCTTATTTACTTTTTAAATATACTTTGTTGGCTGTTGTTTATCCAACTGCAGTATTAGTTTGTGTTGCATTGCCTGTTACTCTGCAGTCATTTGCCATGCTACATTTCTCCAGTCAGGCTGTTTTGTGCTTTTTGTTTTTCCTTTGTTTTTTTATAATGTTGCTAATTAGTTTACTTGTTGCTAAACTTTGCTGTGCATTACTGCTTTGACACAGAGGGCTTATGCCCTCACATAGCTAATGTTCATAACAATTGGGAACAGCTTTTTAAAACTGATTTAAATGGTAATCCTAAACATATATCATAATAGCCTAAATTATCTAGTATACGTTTCTTACCTGGGAAGAAGAATACATTTTACAAGAGCATCATTTTTATTCTTTCATTTGGTAACATTCAGATTCCTATCAGAATTATTATAAATAGCAACTATAATCACACTAATTATATACAGTAGTTTCTAATGATATATCAGAGTACTAAGGTTTTGAAGTGGAGTAAATGTATTCCTTGGGTTTCAGCTTTGGTCATAGTCAGGGAGAAATGTGAATAAAGTATTGAAAAAAGGCACTTATACTCAGTTAATCATAGTCTATGTGATGCATTAGATTATATTTGTAACATCTGTTTATGACCCCTGGACACAATGCCTGAAAAAGCTAGTGGCTGGAAACATACAGCAACTGTAAGTGGCTGAAGAAAGAAAAAAAGCAAGAAACTGCTGAACTCTTTCTTTACTTATTTATTTATCAGCTTGGTAGCCGGATTAATATTACACACAGCTAACATTTATTTTTCAGTTGTTCTTTTGGGGCTATAATAAAATCTGTCAAAGAAGGATGGTATGAATATTATTGCAGATGGTATAAAATTTTTACTGTACATGAGAATATATTTAAAAAGATACTACTTAGCCCAAGAGCATTATATATAAGCACACTCTGTACTTAAATTAATGACTTCATAACTCAGAATTAGAAACTGAGAGTACTGACAGCCAAAGGAAGACATAAAAGAATTTCCAGAAGTAATCACATAATGCATACTGACTTACACAGATGATAATACACTGGGGGAAACGGAAGGTGACCCTTTAGAAATGGAGCTCATCATTTTTAATATCAGCCTTAAAATTAGGCAAGAATTTCAAAGGCCAATCAAGGTGCACACTGAAAGTCTTTCCTTTAGACAGGAATTTTGATATAAGAGATACTGTTCTCTCATTAATAATCACTTGTTAAATACACATCGCATGGCTGTCTGTCATGCATGCATCATGTAGTAACACATGCTTTGCCACACAGCTGAAATAATGCAGTTTATAATGCAAACCAAAGGAAGCAGAAGAATGTTGCATCATTTTGGGAGGTAAGATCTCCGCATGTGAATATTATTGAGTATATAACATAACAATTTTAGTTTATATCATTTGTTATATTGTCACTTCATCCATTTGATTTATGTATGAAAAATAAAGTTTCAGATATGAATATTGAAAATAAACTTAAGTTGTCTGAAACCAGTTTCTTTCAACTGGTCATCATGGGGTCTGAAATGTAGAGCAATGTGTGATAGACTCTCAGATTTGGAGGGAGCGTAATCGCATGTTATCACAGACTGTAAGAAAAAAAAGTAGCCCTCTATGCACTGCTATATCCAGTTTAGCAGATTATCTGCGTTCTATTAATCTGTCTGCATTTACTTATATGTTTGTTTTTCGGTGGTCAGATGATTGCAGTCTGCTAATTAAGGAGACCGTGTTTTGTATTACGATTAAGACAAACTTCATTTGTAGTCTTACTGCTGGGACCTTTTCTGGTTGCTAAGTTTTCAAGTATATTTTGTTTATAAAGAATATATATTTTGTGATATATTTTATTATCTCTTTATTTTTTCAAGATATTACCTGTCACATTTCAAACTGCTTTACATACCGCATTGTTGTAACCATTGCCTACACCTAACACTAAAGATGTTGCCACTTATTTTCCTCTCCCCTCTGCTATTTACACTGACATACGTCACATCTTATCACACCCCTGCAATTCTCCCCTTGCCCTCCACTCGGAACTTACATCCCTCCCAAAATCTATCCAGGTCCTACCACACTCCTTTATGCCCACACTCACTGCACTCTACCACACTATTTTTTATTTAAAACTAAATTACTCCCCTCATCAAAACAAATCCCAAACTTACAATCCAAATTTCTGTATTCTCTCGCTCAACCTAACTCTTTACTCTCTATCCTGACAACACTCCTCCTTTCAGGTGATATACACCCCAACCCTGGTCCTAATAACCAACTCTTATCTTCCAACTCCTCCACTCCATCTACTATCACTACTACTTCTTCCCCCCACACCTCTAGAAATTCCACTCTCACTAGTACCTCCCCATCCACTCTCACTTCTACACACAGAACCAAAAAACTAAAATTATTCTCCCTTAACATCCAGAGCATCTGCAACAAAGTTCCTGAACTCCACGCACTCATAGAACACTATACCCCCCACATCTTAACTCTCTCTGAAACTTGGCCAAAACCCCACATCCTCAATTCAGAGATCTGCCCCCCTGGTTTCAATATCTACAGACTGGATAGACCTAGCAAAAAGGGAGGTGGTGTCTCCATTCTCTTTTCTGACTCTCTCAATATCTTACCACTTACAATTACCACTCCCACCTTCCACCCTGCAGAGCTAATCATAGTAACCTGTCATCTCAACAACTACCAAAAAATGGCCATAGCCTCAATCTATATCCCACCAGGGAATAATATCACCATCCTTGAAGACATCTTATCTTGGTGTTTTCTTCACATCCCCTTTGAAACTATCATACTTGGGGATGTAAATATAGACAGGAACTCAGTTAACTCTACTACACTGTCTCATAGTCTCAACCTACATGGTTTTACTCAGCTTGTCTCCTCCCCGACCCACCTTGGCAAAAACCACTCCAATTCTATCCTAGACTGGATTCTTGTAAATTCTCCTAATTTGTACCACCAGCCAGGTACACTATCTGACTCCATCAGTGACCACCTACCTATCCACATTACTAGGTACTCACCCACCCTTACTAGTACTCACCTCTTAAAATACATCCGCAATCAAAGAAAATTCAATACCACTTCCTTCAACAAAATTCTCTCAAATATTAACTGGTCCTGCCTATACTCTCTACCTTTAAATGATGCAGTTAGCTACTTCAACCAGACATTCCTAAACATACTCAACTCTCTTGCCCCCATCAGGAAAATAAAAGTCAAAGCTAAACATGCCCTCTGGCTATCCAAAGAAACCTTCCACCTTATGCATTAAAGAGATGATACTTGGAAAGAATATCAGAAAAGCAAATCTCCTGCCCTCCTGCAATCTTATAGGGAACTTAGAAACCTTACAAAAAAAGAGTCAACCAGGACAAAAGAAAGTTTTACCTGTCTGACCAATCTCTGCAAACTACTAACCCCCAGAAGTTCTGGTCAACCATAAAAACTCTTCTTAACCCTGGCTCTCCAACAACCCCCAACCCTTTTCCCAATCAATCTCCCTCAGATGCCGCCATCCATTTAAATCACTACTTCATTGATGCCATTTCTAAACTAGTACCCAACACCTCTAATAACCCCAACCCCACCTCTAATTCCACTTTCAGTTCTGTCACTTCAATTACCAGACCCACACCTTCTAGTACCTAACACCTCTAATAACCCCAACCCCACCTCTAATTCCACTTTCAGTTCTGTCACTTCAATTACCAAACACACACCTTTTTCACATTCCCAATCTACTTCACTAACCTCTCAGACCCCTTCATGCCCAAACCTGTCTCTGTTAGTTATATTAAAACTCTCCTCAGTAAACTCAAACCTTGTTCTCCCACCCCTAATACCCTACCTCCCCAGTTCCTTAAACTTGCTGCTAACTCTATTGCCCTTCCTATCACCATTCTAATCAACTGCTTAATCCAAGAATCCACGTCCCCTCTATTTGGAAGGAATACTACACTATCCCACTACATAAAGGAGGTAACTCCACAGAACCATCTAACTTCCATCCCATTGCTATTCTTTCTCCCCTCTTCAAAATTCTTGAAAAGTGTATCCATTCTCAACTGCTTTCCTACCTTACTCAAAACAATCTTTTAACCAACACCCAGCATGGTTTCAGGCCCACACACAGTACTAACACTGCACTCTTATCCTTCTCTCATACTGTAGCTGAGGCCAGAGATAATAATAAACTTGTGTCCTGCCTCTTCTTAGATCTCTCAAAGGCTTTCGATACTGTCTCTCACAACCTTCTACTTCATAAACTTTCTCAGCTGAACATTTCCATCCCCACTCTAAACTGGTTCTCAAGTTACCTGTTCAGTCACCTACAAGCAGTTAAATGGCAAAATTCCTTCTCACCCTTTCTGCCAGTTTAGACTGGTGTTCCTCAAGGTTTAATTCTTGGTCCCCTCTTTTTCAACATCTTCACCAATGACCTACACACTTCCAACAAACTCTCCTCTATCATACAGTATGCAGATGATTCAACTCTGATCTCCATTTTTGACTCTATCAATAACCTCCACCATATCACCCAATCTTAATTTCACTCTATTGACAAGTGGCTCTCCAATAATCAACTTATCCTGAACCCCTCTAAAACTAAGCTCTTACTATTCCTACCTAAAACTCTAGCCCACCACAAATCCACCTTTCTCATATCCTCGCTAAATGGCACCATCATAACACCAGACTTGCACACTAAACTCCTAGATGTCATCATAGAGTACCAGCTCAAACTAGACCTCCACATACTTCATTCTATAAAGAAAACACACCAAAAACTGGGCATGCTATACAGAAACAGCAAATTCCTGACCCCCAACTCAAAACTACTGCTAGCCCAAGCCTATCTCCTCCCCACCCTCCTCTATGGCTCCCCTCTATTTTCCAATCTAAAAAATAACCTGCTGGCAAAACTAGACCAAACCTATAACAAAATTGCTAGATTTGTCACCAGCAGCCCCTATAAATCCCATCACTGCTCCGTTCTCATAAAATTACATTGGCTCGAATTCCCACACTTTATGACCAAATGCCAGCTGATCCAAGCTTTCAGAATTCTTAATTCAAACTCTGACTGTCCATCTCTGTCCAACCTGATCTCCTGGTTCACCCCTCCCCGATCCCTGCGCAGCTCCGATAAACTCTTACTACAAGTCTATAAACCCAACAAGAACATATGTAAAATACTCTATAAACATTCAATCTCCCTTACCTGGAACAATCTTCCACTCCATATTAGAAGTCATACCTCCCTTCCTAACTTCAGACATGACCTGATAGTGTACCTCCATAACAACCCTTTATGTACCTGTCATCATCCTACTTAACCCCTCCCTCTCCACATACCCACTTCACCACTAAGTCTGATCTATAAGACCTTTTTCCTCTTTCTATAACTTACTTTATCCAACTGTTCTTCTTTCTGTACCTTCCCTCTAGTTCACTACATCCCTCCTCTACTACTATCTTCTTTTGCACCATTCCCTCTTCTGACCTACGGTCCCTTGTGCAGTCACCCCTCTCTACTTTTTACTCTCACTTTACTTTCCCTCAGTTCTGAAGCCCCTGCACTTACACATCTCTTCTTCTAGCCACTAATCTAATTATACCTTGTTTCTTTTCATTATATTACCTACAACCTTAATTTCCTTCCTGCTTACCTGCTGGATTTATTATTGTTGTTTCTCCTATTACAACATATTACTACACTTTTTATATATATATAGCTATGTACTATTCCATTGAGTACACTATGTTCTTCTTATCCAGTGTATCCATAAGATTGTTTTGCTCTTTAATATTGTTAATTTGTCTCTATTTGTATGTATTTGTATGTCTGTTTGGGGCTTTTCCCCTCGGGTCTCCACTGAAAAAGGGTAAATTCTTACCCAGTTGGACCAACCCGGTTAACAAATGTGAAATAAATAAATAAATAAAATATAAGCTGTGCAGTAGTTTGTCATCAAGTTGGACGAAGTTAAAATGAGAAATAGTCCTGTGGTATCAGGTGAAAGTGTAAGGCTGGAGTACAGATGGTCCTGCGTTCTAGTACAGTGTGTGTGCAACTTTTGTGGGTGGGAGGTTGGCAAAATGGTTAAGGTGTTTACCTTATATACACAAAGTGCAGGGTTTAATTCTCACATGGGGTAACTGGCTAGGCTTAAAATGGCCTGCAAGGGAAATTTGCTAAGTACTAATCTATAAACCTATGGACATCTTCCAAAACCGAAATTTAAAGCTCATTCGAACAGTCTGAAGAAATATAATACAGTACTTCGAACATCCTTCATTCTATCATTAACATACATGGGAATTTATTTATTTGTCCTTTGGTAACCAGGAAAGTCTGACTGTGCCAATGGCCCATTCTGAGGAGAGGCCCAAGGAGAGATGCTCCATAACAGATTCAAAAAACATTTAAACGGTAGTTGATGAGTAATTATATACAAGTGAAGAAAAGCCACACAGCAGATTAAATACAAGTTTGGGAGAAAGACTCCGCAAAACGCACACAAAAGTGTTTCAAAATAGTTGATAAGTAATTATCTACAAGGAGAGAAAATCCCCACAGCAGGTAAAACACAACAGATTGAAATACATTTAGAGAATATTGCTAGGATATATTGAGATCAAGAATACTTGTGCTGCAAGTAGCAAGCCATTTTGCAGAAGTGGTTAGACTGTGTCAAATATATTATATTTCAAATAATATATGGAAGTAAGAAACAAAATATTCTGCAGAAAAAAATAGTAAAAGAATGAGATGAGGAGGAGTAATGTGCAGGAGGGAAAATCAAGGACATGCAGGGAAAGAGTGTTATTATTAGAAGGCTGGCGATGTTATGGAAGGACACTAGAGAAGAAATAACTAGGAGTAAGTGTTGTCTGAAGGGGTAGAAAAATCTACATTAATAGTATGATATCATTAAAGTGAGAGCTTCTTTTGATGTTAGACCATTACAACCTGCTAAGATATAGAGGTCTGTTAGTCAATTCAGAGTTTGAAAGGTATAGTCATAGTAAGCAGGTGGTCAAGAAAGTGACAGAAATTAATTGGGATGACCAGCTGACGTAATTAATACAGAAAGAACATCAGGAAAGTCTTCTTCTTTTGGCTTTTCCCAGTTATGGGTTACCACAGTGGAGTACCTGTCCGCTTATGATTGGCAGTGGAGTTTTACGGTGTCGAGTTGCCAATCCAGCGCCCAACCTTCCACAGAAGGTGCACACATGCACACACTCATGCCTAGGGCCAATTTAGAGTGTCCAATCCACCTACAGCTTGTCTAATGCTGTTAAAATATTATTTTTATTCTATTTTCACTTCTTGGGGATTAAGAAGCAATCAGTTCTTATGTTTCATAATGACAATTTTATTCTGTTGTCACATGCTAAATGGTTTAAGTCGCAATAGATTCATATTTTTCACATTAGTTACCCTAGCTAGATACTGACACAGTAAAGAATATGGGGAAAATTAACTTTTCATATATTTTGTCCAGGTGAGGTAAAATGAACAATAGATAGTTATAAAATAGTGAGAATTGCTGGGGGTACTGCCCCCCTGCAAGGTAGGATAGAGGGACTTCTCCCTGCTACAAAAACTTTTGAAAATCTTTCCATGAAAAGAATTTTGAACCAAATGATACTTGCCTTTCATGCCAAGTTTGAAGAACATTAGATAAAAGAACAGATTAACAAACCCTGTGTGTGCTTTCTTCCTTTTTCCCTCTGACACACACACACACACACACACACACACACACACACACACACACACACACACACACACACACACACACCTTCAGGATTAAGTAGATGTTAGCCATTCTGTCGCTAGTATGATCAGTCATGCATTTGTTTTGTTTTGTAGAGCACACTAAGTTTTTTATTAGGTATAACAGAATGTAAAGTCATATTTGAGGTGCTGTTCTAGGCTAGCACTCAGAAGTTTAACAGGTGATGCTACAATAGAGTGAGTTTTCTTTCAATTGTGACCTTTTCTCATCACTTGGTACTAAGAGAAGAAGACTGTAGCACTGGTTGTAGTTGTGTCCAACACAGCATCAGGCTGATTCAACCAGTCGTTGCATTTTTCAGCTAGGTTGTCCCATTTGGGCGCATGTGAATTTAAGTCATTCAGAGGTTGTCTTTTTGTTTTGCATATCCTTTGTCATCACTTACATTAAATCACTCCTACTCATTTAGGTCCTGTCTGATAGTTGGCTTGACCAAGTAAGGTTAACCATGTTAACAAATTTGGACAAGGTGGAAGGAGAAAGAACAAGGCAGCTATGCTCTTGGAGGCTTTAGTGAAGGATAATTGGCTGGTGTGTATAGAATAAATGCATGATGGGTAAGGAAACAATAATAGTAATGGGAGTTACTAGTCTCTGCTAAGTGAAGGAAGACATCTTTCCATCAAGTTTGAAAAGAAATAATAAAACAGCTTATACACTTATTTTATTATTCATTTACATTTTTACTGGGAAAGCATGGCTGGGAATTAAACCCCTTTTCAGGGGAGGCCTGAAGATAAAAGCTCTATGGTTACATTAAAGCAAAAATGGTTATAAATGAGACAAATCAAAGGTTAAATAATGAATTAACTGCACTGTGCAATATACATACATTAATGAATGTTTAACCAAAAACTATACAACAGTTTTGGAGGCAGCAAGCAAGTACCCATATATTAAAGTGTATCTTTTACAGAAATTAATACAAAGACAGTTTGGTTGTTGCATCATATAATTCACAGACTGTAAAATACATTTTTATACAATGATAGCTATGAACTCAAGTAGGGAGAGGGTAGTGATTAATGGGTGCCTAGGTTAGTTTGACAAAAGTATGAGGGAATGCAGAGAGGGAGAGATAAGAAGAGTGATATATTGTTATGCAGTGGAGAGGAGAACCTTGGATAGGGATAGAGAAGAAATGAGTGACAGCCAAGATAGAGATGAAGTTCTGTGAGTGATGACTTACTGAGGAATATATAGCAGAAGATTTGCAAGGATATGCACGTGGTGGCCAGAGTGATAGCTATTTAGTACAAAAAGTAGATAAGGACTTGAAACAGTCAGTCGTATATTAGGGGAGCATTCTGATGATGATTAGCTTTGAAGAAGTGAGTCGGCACAAGTGATTTGCTGCAGTTGGTGGTAAGAATATGCTATTGTTTGAGGAGAGGCGGAAGTAGACAGGGGCATTAATCGGGTGGTTAGAGCAGTGACATTGCTACAGTTGGTGGTAGCAGTATGTTAATGTGTCGAGAAAGGTGGAAAAGAAGGAGGGGAGCTAATCAGGTGGTTTGGAGCAGTGACATTTTCATGTGTCAAGAAGGAAGAATTTAGCATTCTGTTTGAACATTTTTGGCACTTTTATATGCAGGGCGGGGGCTGAGAGACAGTTTCACTGTTTAATGATATGGCAAGCATATAGAACGTCCACATGACAATTGTCTTTGGGAATCACAGTTGCCAGACATTTTTTAGGGGAATGGAAAGTAAGAGAAGGGATATACTATTGCAGTCAACTGCTGAGAGAGAGACAGGCTTGTTGCCAGTGGATGATTTTTTCTGCCATTTTTAAGTGGTTGAGTTTGTGGAAATATGGGAGGCTGAGACAGCTTAGCAGTTTGAGAGCTATACGGTGATGAGTTCTGTTAGGAAGATTGGTAACAAACTTTATAGTCTTGTACAGTTGCTCAACTTCTGCTTGTCATGTTGATTGTTTGTTGGTATAGACTGCTGTAGCATATGTTAGGTATAGTTGAGATTATGGACTAGGAATCATTTGTATAGACAATGCACAGACATTAGAAATGTAGACTACCTGGCTTTAGAAAACAGAGAAACCCCATGGAGTAGAAGGCCATATAACAGTGTGGATCAGTATTAGTAAAAAAGAGACAAGCCACATGCTTAACTAATAGTGAATGATTACTGGGAGCAGAGAATTGGAAAATTGGTGAGACACTGGTTAGCAGGATGAGTGACTAGACTCCAAAAGATTCAGCAACCAGTGAATTATCTGGCCTGTGCTTGCAAATGGTTTATTGTGATCAATGTGCTACACAGGGAAATAAAATAAATACATAAATAAAAAATAAATAAATAAGAGGACAAGAGAGGAAGGAACACATCGACAAAGTCAGTGCAAAACAAGGAGAAGACTATCAAGGTTCAAGGAAGAGGTCAGGGAAGTGAAAATAGAAATTTAGAGGGCATATAAAAGGTAGAAATCACTAACAGATTTATTCTTTGTGTGATATAAGAAAGCTAAAAAGAATGTAACAAAGCAAAGCAGAAGGGTCAAGGCAAAAATGTGAAGATGGAAAAGGGAATAAAATAAGGTAACACATGATTTTTAGTTATGATGTGGAAATAATACAGTCAGATGCAGAGATATTAATAAAAAAGGAAGTCAAGGAATTGAAGGATGAAGGAAAACAAATCGATAATCAGTATGTGTTTTTATTAAAGAGCAGTGGGATAGAGTTCCTGTATATGATATGATGATCAGGAAACAAGAAGTTAGGGAGAGTGATAGAAAGACTGGCCAGAGATGTATAGAGAATGAGGTGTTTGCCTTCATGAAAGATAAAGCACAGGGACTGGATGTGATACCGTCTTGGTTCTTTGCATTGCTTGGACAATAGATACTCCTGTTTTTGAAGTGTAGAAGCTCAATTCAGTTGCAGAAGTGCACGATAAATGGAAGATAAACAACTGTTCATGGTTCCAAACACACCCAGATGGTCATGGGCATAGAAAAAATAAAATGCTGGACAGCAATGCTACCTCACATGCAGACTCCTTGTGGTGTTTCAGAGTGATAACATATATACTTTGGACAATACTGAAAACAACACTTAACCTCTGAGGCACACCACTGATCAGCAAATAAACTATACCATGTAGTACTCACTGTTTATCATCTGAGAGGTATGTGCAGAACTGTGTGCAATAACCATCAAACAGGGGTAAGCATTTAATTAATCCAAAAGGATATGATGTCTATCACATGGCATGCTGAAGACCCAATGAAAAGGTGTATATCTTGCCATAAGATCACATACATTCCTGACCAATGTTGTTTTGGTTCTATATTCTGCTAGAAGCTAGACTATAATAGACTAAATATGTCATGGATTACAGACAGCTCTCTAGATGAATGTACACCTTATGTAAATCAGTTTTTGGGAATGTACTCTCCCAGATTATTAATTGAGTTCAAAATCCACCAAAGCTGTTAAAATCTCACCCCTCACCACTCAGTTTGGACTTAATATTGCTTTAATTATTGGACATGTGACAGAAATATATGGAATTACATCTAATTTGACTTGGGTCATTCACACATTAGGATAGATCATGATATCATTTAGGTAGTGACTGACATCACTCAACATAGAATACAATGCATTTTGGTGATTTATATTCAGCTTTGGAAGGCATAGAATCAGCAAGCTCTCCCTTAACTGGGGCACCTTATCTGCAAAAAAAATCACATTGGTCACATGTAGAAGCTAATCAGACCATAAGAAAGGCTGTGCTACAGAGCCCATGTAGAGTATGAAAGATCTGGGCAGGTTGATTATCTTCAGCAGAGATGGATAGAAAGGCACCCTTACACCAATTCACTATTTTTTGATAAACTGAGGTCTGAGAGGGTGTTAGAGAACACCCTGTGAATTGATTACTACTTTTTCTTGTGCCTCCATAACACTGAATCCTCATGCACTGGTGATCAAAACTCATCATTGGCTTGTTCTGCTGTGATACACAACAGCTGTATGAAGTGGGGACCCTTGTTTTCTCTACTTAGTCAGTGGTCATTCACATTCATACTTCAGCCATTTGTTCAACTGCATGTCGCATAACAATATACCCATTTGTATATGGTTAAGTATAAGTGGCTAATATTTGCTTTTCTGTGTCTTATGCTGACCTTTTCAAGGTTTCATAGATTGAAAAGCTGATGAGTAGACATAGTAGACATTTGAAATCCTATTGCTGAAATCTCACCCTTTTCTTCCACACATACTTTGCTACCCTTTGCCAGTCCTGACAAATAGAGAATCTAGTCTGTAGCTCAAATGTTTCTGTATATATACCATTATTTTAGCAGTTAAGATTACAGTACCTTTGGTCCCTTGTATTCCATGGAAATAGTTCATAGGAAATATGCTGTATATTCAATGTGGAAAAAGAAGATAAAAAAAGGTTATGAATAAAGCAGGCTGCAACTCCAAAATATTATATAAAGCAGAAGAGCTGTGAGATCCCACTATGGATTTTACCCAATTGTCTTCCCCTCACCAACCCCTTCAAACAACAATCCCAGTCTCTCTCTCTCAGAGATTGCCGTATCAAATAGTTCTCATAGCAATCATTTGCTTTATATTCTCATCTCAGTTCATCCTAATGGATTTTCCCAAAATGCCTATGAGAGAGTAATATGTGCCTCGTTTGAAACCTTTGCTGCTAGCATAACCCAATCTGTGGAAAGTGTGCCACCAATTCCATGTATAAGATAATTCTATTAGACTGGAAGTCCCAGATATCTCTAACAAAATATCAAAATGGTGATGTACTGTGACATAATAACACATTACACCATAGCCCAGAATTTGTTGTATCTCTTTCTTACATTGTCCCATCCTTCTTATTTGAGCCAACATTCCATTTCTTTCTGATCTTATAACTTGAAAGAAGGCATCATCATGCATGATGGATATTCAAAAGACTTTTCTTCCAGGTCTGAGAGCCCCCATATAGGATTCATTTATTGACATACTCTACTATAGAGCCATGTTATTGATGTCACACTTTAGCTGTACAGATCAGGCAAAACCAAAACCTCCTTTGGAACAAAGAATAAACATTTTTCATTCAGATATTAGGAGTCTTACCAGCTCATATGAAGTCACCAAATATTTTTTGTCAGGTATAAGGGAATTTGGAGAATGTGGGCATGGGAAGATGCGTAAACCTAAATACTATTTTTGGCAAAATAAACATTTTGATTAGTTGAATCCAGCTTAGAAAAGAGAGAGTAAGCCTTCTCTATATTTAATTATGATATACATATACATACACATACATATATATATATATATATATATATATATATATATATATATATATATATTCATTCACTTTAGAAGCTCAAAATACTGAAATATCGAATTTCAGTATGTCGAGCCCATAAAGTGTAAACCTGAAAAGAATGAAAACTCAGAAGTGCGAAATTCAAAATCTCACATATCGGAGATTTTGAATTAGCGCTTCTGCTGTTTTGCTGTGGTTATGGATTCAGGTAAGTGTTTATGTGTTAAGGGTTTCGGGTAGGGGCTGTGGTGTGTGTTGGTGTGTTTTGTTACTGTGATTTGTGTGTGCGAGGAGAATGTAGGTTGCGTGGTGGTGTTTTGTGTGTTTTTGTATGTAAAAACCAAAAAACACAATCCAGGCTAAAGTATCACCTCCCAAAAAATAATGTTTATGTCCAAGGTATAAGAGGTAGATACAACAAGACAATCAAAGCCAACCAAAAATATATATCACTGCAACACAAATTTATTGAGAAAAGTATTTTTCTCAATAAATTTGTGTTGCAGTGATATATATTTTTGGTTGGCTTCGATTGTCTTGGTGTATCTACCTCTTATACCTTGGACATAAACATTGTTTTTGTATGTAGTGTAACCTCGGAGTTAGAATATTTAAGTAGGGGGAGTGTGTGGGGTGCAGCCCCCCACATGGGGGGTGCAGGGTGGCTTGCCCCCCTGCTTTTATGTAGGACAGAGCTTGTGTTTGTGTGTGGGGAGGAAGGTGTGTGTTTGTGTATACCAGAAGCGGCAATTCAAAATCACCGGTATGCGAGATTTTGAATTTTGTGCTTCTAAATTTTCATTCTTTTCAGGTTTCCACTTTATAGCCTTGACATACTGAATTTTGATATTTCAGTATTTCGAGGCTATAAAGTGAATCCATATATGTATGTATGTATATATATATATATATATATATATATATATATATATATATATATTTATATGGATCTACTTTGAAATGTTGAAAGCCCAGCTAACCAAACTGTATTTTCATGCGATGAAAATCACAAAACATTACATACCTGAAAGGTGAATTTTTCCATGGCATCCCAGTTACAGTAACCTCAAGTGTAGTATTGTTCATCTTACACCTTAAGTTACCATTGTTAAACAATATCCTATTTGTATGCATTACCCTAGGTTGAGCAGTGGTGAGCACACTAACTAGGTTACTATAGCTAGGCACTCCCCAATCTCCCACTATACAGTAGTCCTTTTCCCTATGGTATCCTCTTTTTCTGCTAATGAAGGAGGTTTTAAAATAAATGCCTGGACAGGATTTGTAAAACAAAAGCAAACAAAAAAAAAAAAACTTTGCAGCAATAAGAAAGTGAATGTATAGTTTGTTAGCTTGAAAATACTGACCTGCGGAGTTATACTGAAACTGATTGTGTTTAGTGTTTGTGGAGTTTCTGCCGGCCTGGTTTCTGCAGTCAATATCTCAATCTTATCCACTTTTAGCTCAGTTTCCTAACTTTAACCCTTGTTTCATTACACACTACTCTCCTTGACTGTTCCACAGTTCCTCCCCTTGCATAGCATCCAAATGAAGCCTACTTATCTTTTGGGAGACAACTGGCGGTATTTTTAAAATAATGTATCTGATTGCACAGCAGCTCTTTGACATCTTGGTTACAGTATGCTTGCCGTATAAGTTCTAGCCCTAAGTTCTACTGCACTTTCAGTAGTTAATGCTGTTATCGTCTGTATTATTAACAATCCACTACTAATTTCATCAAGCTGTGAGTCAAACAATTTAGTTTTGTTTTTAATTAACTTTGTGGCTATTAGAGTTCTGTGACATTGATCTTCATTGTATCTAACTATGGGCCAGATTTACGAAGGCTTGCATGGAGTGTAAGAACAGTGTAAGACGGCAGACAGGCAATATGTCTGCCGAGCGATTCAGCAATAGCTGGTAGGGGCGTGCATGAGAGCTTCTAAAGCTACTCTTGCACGGGCAGTGTTATGGTATGCAAATTACCTCATTTGCTGCTGAAAGCTATGCAAATGAGGTAAATTTGCGATCCAGGAACCACTAACCTGTCTGTGTAAGAGTAGTGTTATCTGCAGAATTGTACTCCATTGGTAATGGAGTACCGTTCTGCAAATAGCTAAACGGAGCTATGACAGCTCCAAATAAAGGATGCATCTAGTTAAGGAAGCGGCATATGCCAGTGGCCAAATATAAGGCCATTGGCATTTGCAAATGCTGTAAATCCGCAAAATCCAATGTTATTTTTTTCTCCGATTGCCAATGTTTAACAGTAGCGCAGCATCACGCAAACATGCTACGCTTTACATTAAATGAAAAAAAGGGAAAAATATCCACAAATGTGCTTTTACACTAAAAGGCTTGTCCTGCCATGCAGGTGAATGGCAGGCTGCAAACAATATGGCCACTGAGTAGTGGTTGCTAAGGAGGGGGGGAGCTCAGTGTGAGAGATGTAACCAAGCATTAGTAGGCAATCCTATGCAAATGAGGATAAGGATAGTGAATCCCAACTTTCCCTGGCATGTGAGCCATGTCCCTAGAGTGTAAGTGTAGGAGTAGGGTAGTAGTCGAGTAGAAGATAGGTGACTTCATGAGGGGGTATGTCTGAAAGACTGTAAGGTGATTGGAGCACAGTGGCATGTGTTTGCCCTGAGTTGCTCAGGATTGCAAGAGGCGTGTTTACAGTGGTAGTAGCTTAAAACAAGAAACCAAAGGCGTACACCGTGGATATATCAGAAATTTCTTGCAAACGGGCACTCAACATGTGAGCGTGTGTATGCGAGTGTGCGCTAGTGTGCGTGCGTGTACACGTGTGTAAGTGAGTGTGCGCACGTGTGCGCTTGGTTGCATGCCTCTGCCCCTTGTAAAAACAGAAAGGGAAAAAGGAAGGAAAAGAAGTAGTAGGAAGTTAACCAAGGAGAACTAGCAGAGCTGCCAGGTGAAGTATATCACAATCAGCCAATTACACAGGCAGTCGACTAACCCAGCGCAGCCCAGCCCAGCAATTTAAACTCTGAAAACAGCAGTCTAACCTGTTTTTTCACAGGAACTCTGCAACACTGCAGTTTAGAAAGAGTGAAAACTGAAAAAGCTTAAGGCTGACAAAATGTTAGGGGCTGCCATTGCTATTATAAACCAACATGTGCAAGGTGCTGAGGGCGGTGATGCTGTGAATGCCGCTGAGCAATTCACAGTGAGGAGACGGAGAAGAGTGTACAGACCCAGGGTAACCTACCAGGGGCTACATTAGCTGGAGATAGTGGAGCACTATAGAATAGACAGAGACCTCCTACAGCAAATTGTTGAGCTGTGCCGGCCACGCCTCACACACAGAACCAACAGAGGGGAACCCATCCCAGTGGATACCAAGGTATGTGTTGGCCTATGAATACTAGCTACAGGTACCCTCCAGAGACCAACTGGTGATATGATGGTGGTTTCACAGGCATCAGTATCCAGGGTACTGCACCAGTTCCTGGATGCCATGTCAGCACATGTCGGTGAGCATGTATATTTTCCCATTTCCAGTGAGGCATTGGCCAGCAATATGCATCTCTTCCACCAAATAGTGGAATACCCTGAGGTGGTGGGTGCAATAGACTGCACACACATACACATCAAAGCACCACCCGGTGAGCGGGGTAGTGTCTACATCAACCACAAGGGCTTCCCCTCCATGAGCTGCCTGGTTGTGTGCGATGCCCAGGGCATAATAATGAATGTGTGTGCTGGCTGCCCTGGAAGCTATCATGATTCCCACATCTGGCATCTGACGCAACTGTACCAGAGATTTGCCAATGGGGACATCCCTGAAGGTCACCTAGTGGGGGATGCTGGATACGCACTGGAGCCGTGGCTGATGACACCCATCAGAAATGCACACACACCCGAACAAGAACTCCATAATGTGGCACATGCACAAACAAGAAACATAATTGAGCATGTGCTTGGGATGCTCAAGTCAAGGTTCCAGTGCCTGGACACATCTGGTGGAGCCTTGCAGTACTCACCAACTACATGTACCCAGATTGTCATGGTATGTGCCATGCTACACAATATGATCCTGCGAAAACAGCTGCAGCAGGAACAGCATGGGGCAGGGCCAAACAGCCCCCCACCATTGCCAAGGCCTGCACAGGCACAGCGTGACTTGAAGGAGGAACAACCTGAGCCTGCCCCAGTAGGCAGAAGGAGGCGTGCCCACTATGCCCTGGCTTTGACAAAGAGGCAACGCATAGCACATACACTGACTCAGTAGGAACCCTGGAAATGACAGCTCTCTCTGACTCACACAGACAATAAAAGGGATGCCTAACTTGACACTACCTGTTTCAAACATGTATAGGGAGTGTATTATGTGCATCCGACATGGGCAGCCCTGCAGCACCACCTGAGGCACAATTGCCCTATATTAAGCAATATGAAGCAGTGTTAAGCACATTTTACCAGTATTTAGCATATTTAAGCACAATTGCGTGGAGCTGCGCGCCACACAAACTAGCGCAATGTCGGGCAACGTTCGGCAACGTTGGGCAACATTGGGCAAAGTCAGGCAAAGTCAGCTAAACATGCTCACATCTGCTTTACTGTTCCTTAACCAGTCAGGTCTGCCCAGCAGGAAAATAAAAAGCAGTGACAGGGCTCAAACTCAGGATACTGTGCACTATAGTCACAGTACTGAACCACTAAGCCATGACAGCATTTCACTGGCACAGACACAGCAGGGCAATTGTAGACTAACTCAAACACAAACAAATGCTGTATCATGCCCTCTGAACTTCCCCCCAGGCCTATAAAGACAGATAACAGCAGGCCAGGCAGTGTGATGTGGGTTGGGTAGGCTATGAAGTCACAAACTAATAAACGTGGAATGGGAAGCTAAGTTCTGAAGTACAGTAGTATGCCTCAAGCCAGTATGATAGGCAACAGTACAGACTGAAATGGAGTACCTGACATAGCAGTGCAGGCCTAGCAAATGTGTGTAAGTGTCAGGTGAGCCCCTCATCCAATGTACACCCACAGTAACAATCAGGTGTGCCCCCTGGGTAGAAATGTACAAATAATAGCTGTCCCCTCTGTATGTAGAAATGTTGATAAGTCTATGCAAAGCGACTCATGGAAGCCCTGCAGGCACAGCATGCTTCCTGTCAATGTACAACACAAAGGTGAGCCCTAAAGTAAAAAAACAACTGGATATTTCCCACACATATAATATATATGTCCATACTGGGCATGCTCACACACTTCAACAAATTTAGCAAATCCCAGTCAGCAACATACTGAAAGGTCATACTGGGCATGCTCACACACTTAGGCCATGTCTGAGTACAGCAGTGGGCCACACATATCTGGCAGTTGCAGTTCTCACTCCAGAAACATGTCACTATTCACCAATCCTGCCTTGCGCACACAGTGATATGAAAACAGACCCATACAATATATTGGACTCCTGTCATAATCAAACTATGTACTACAAGTACTGAACTTGTTCAGAGAAAGTGAAAATTCAAAGAAGACCAATAAATCTCCAATCAGTATCATCAATAAACAATGAGCACTTCTAACATTATCCAATCCATGTTCTGGCAAAAATATTGTCAAAGAGTCCGTAGAGAACCATGAAGCTTTATTTCACAATGTCATAAATATCAATGTAAACACATATATGTTCTGAGTCAGTGTAAACTGTAAATTAATACATGTACATGACTGACACCGCCAACATCTTGTCAGACAGGTCCATACATATTTACCCCCCTCTCACTGACAAAAGGGCCCATTATCATACCTGGAGACTGCGAAAACCCAGAAATCACATATACAATGGCTAAACAGCACTTCCCAAACCTAAAAACACAGCGTCTATGGGATGACATGGCTTACCTGGCTGTGTCATATGTGAACTCCAAAACAAACAGACACTGCACCTGAACAGTCCGTTGAGACTCACCCTCTGTACAGGATACAAAACTGTTGAATGCATTACAACAACATTTGGCACACTCCACAAGTGTTGGTGCACAACAGACCATAAGAACTATTGTCTTATAAGCCTATTAAGCCTGATCTGCAAGGCCATGGAGTCCATCTTGATGGAACTCATAAACAGAGCTATTGTGAACCTACAAACACCCAACCCTACCAATTTTGGTTTGGTCAAGGGCAGATCATGTTTCCCAAACCTGCTAGACTGTTTTCAAGGCAGTCGCCCAGGAGATACATCAATGAAATGAGCTACACATGTCCCACATAGACCTTGGAAAGCCCTCTTCCAACATCCCAGACACATGTCGTATCCACAAAATCAACAACCAGTGCATAAATATGTATGTTATCTGATGGATTGAAACTGGGGCACAGATAGATCAAACAAGGTAAGAATTGTGGTCTCCTGTTCAAGCTGGTAACAACCGCTGTCCCGCATGGCTCAGTCCTGGGACCCCTCCTGTCTGGTGTATACTTTTCAGAAATACAGTCAAACACATGAGGGCTATGTTTAGCAAAGTTTGTGGATGACTGCAAAAAAGTTGTCATAATCGATGTGTGGGACAACAGAGACATCCTTAAAAAGGGTCTCAGTCAGACATATGTGGTGTAAAAATGATGCCCTCGAGCTACAGTCATACAAATACCACATCAGTGCCAGCACCCTAAATATGGAGGTGATAATAAGGGATCTATGGACACATGTGGATAGTCATCTCTACTTCCAGAAACATATTCACAAAGTGGTTAGAAAATCATGCTATGTGTTCCCACAAACTGCCAAGGACTTTGCATGTAGGCCAAAGTAGGTTCCCTCTACTCATCAGTCATCAGACCCATCAGAGAGTACCACAACACACTTGTGATGAATCTGAGTAGACACCTTCAGCAGCTGGAAAAACCACTGAAGTACCTCAACAAGAGGATTACTGGCCTCAAACAGTTGCTCCATTCAACCAGACAGAATTTAACTCAATCTGTACTCTGTTGCATATTGTCTACTCAGGAGATCTCTGCCCAACAGACAGGTTCATGTCCAATGCAGAACTGATGTACATGCGCTATCTGAAGTAAACCAAGCTCACTGTACCACATGCTCTAGGGATATCATCATCACAACATTAAATGGAACATGTTAGAGGGATACATGACTAACTCACAGACTTCCCTTGCTTTGGAACAGGCTCCCAGCCATTAAGCCGAGACCCTCACTGACACTCTTCCAGAGGAGTCTTGATGAGTGTATGTGAAACTGAACTGTCACACCATGGATCACTTCATCAGCTCTACTACACAGAGGCCTAGGGAACTAACTCCATGGGTGGTGATAGCTGCACACTCTGGCCATACTAATATATGCCTTCAGGCAGATAGCCTATCACCTACCTATGTACCTACATATATATATGTAGGGGGAACACAGTATAATAAGCCAAAGATGGATAGGCAGAGATGTGTGTAAGAGGGTGACCATGACAAGGAGCCATCCAGGATTGTCCCACCCAGCACACATCCCAATGGCATGAAAGACATGAGGTGCACATCTCTCCCACTGTACATAACAGCCACCAGTATCTGTAAGCATTACAGTGCATGTGGTCCATGTGGCTGCTGTACAACATGACTGTGCAATGAAGTACACATCTACTATCTGTTGACATGTACCTGTCACATAGGTCCATAGGTATGTAGTAGACTATCTCCATGAAGGCATATATCAGCCTACGCAAGTTGTGCAACTTTCGCCACACCATTGGGTAGACTCCCAAGGCCTAGTTCTTATAGTTAGTACCCTAAGCCCCTTTCTAGTGGGGCTGCTGATGTGATGCCTGGCATGAACTGTCTGCTTCCCATCCAAACATCAAGGTTCCAATTGAAGAGTGTCAGCGAGGGGTTCTGTCTGATGTACATTGGGACTCTGTTCCACAGTAAGACAAGTGTCTGGGATGATACTGTATCCCACCAGCATGTTGTATTCATCGTTCTGATGAGGTTCATATCCCTGGAATGTGTAGGGTGACTCAGTGTTGTTATGTGTAGATGGAGCATGTTCAAAAGTCATGTGTTGGACATGGATCTGTATGTTAGGCAGAGTGTGCCTCTGAGTAGGTGGTACG
The DNA here is from genome assembly GCF_019279795.1 of Protopterus annectens. Classification (NCBI taxonomy): domain Eukaryota; kingdom Metazoa; phylum Chordata; order Ceratodontiformes; family Protopteridae; genus Protopterus; species Protopterus annectens. The sequence goes on along the minus strand of NC_056726.1, from coordinate 233,450,411 downwards.
CAACGAAGAACAGATGTAGTTTTACCAGTTGTGTTGCATAACACAACTGTTTGAGACAAGTAATTCTCTTGGTGAGGTACCTATGTGGTCTCTACAGCTGCTGGATATCTAAGTCTAGTACATCCAAAATGGTGCACTCAATGATGGGTCTGATGATGTGAGAGTAGACTGCCAACACTACCTCTTTGGATCCTGATGCAAACCCTTTGTTGATTAGGTGGGCCACATAGGGTCTCCCCATCACTTTGGCAACATGGTTGTCAAAGGAAAGATGACTATCTACTTGTGTCCCCAGATCCCTTATCACCTTGTCATTTTTAAGGTGGTAACACCCATGTGGCAGTTTGTGCGTATTTTGTTTTCAACAAAGAGGATCACTATGCATTCCTCCACAGTGAGCTTGAGGCCATGATTCTGACACCACACATCTGTCTCATAGAGTCCCTTCTGGAGAATATCTGTCTTCCGGGGAATCTATTATGGCAAACATTTTACAGTTCCCAGGAAACTTAGTCAACCACAACTCTCCTGTGTTGGCATGTACATTTGAGAAGTCTATACCAAACAGGAGGGACCCCAGGACTGAAACCTGGGGGACACCAGTCATTACCGGTGTAGAGTCTGACATGTAGCCAGCAACTCATAATGTGTGGGATCTATCTGTGAGGCAGTTTGCAATCCATCTTGTGATGTATGGATTCATGGCCAGGTTGGTGAGTTCATCTATGATACCTGTCTGGGGAATGGTGTCAAAGGCCTTAGCGAGGCATAGGTAGGCTGTGTGATTCTCATTTCAATCATCTGTAGCCTGGGTAACTGTCAAAGAAATCCTCCCAGTTCAGGAGGCGTGTTCTGCATTTGACCAAGCCAAACTTTGTGTGCTCAACTGTGTGAAGGTTCCCAATCTCTGTATTGTTGACTTCCATTATGATTGGCTCCATTGCCTTGCAGAACACAATTGTCAGGCTCATAGAGCATGAATACCAAGAGGTTTTTGTGGCCCCACCCCTGTGGAGTGTGAATAATGTTGCTGTGCAACATTCTATGGGTACATATCCTGTAGAGAGCATGTAGAGAGAGGTGTAGGTATCCTTGATGAATATGGACACATCCTCACCCTATGTGCTATGATTCAGGTTCTGATGCTGGAAGGTATGGAATGAGTAGTATCCTGGTAGTGCTGGTGTGCTGTCTGGAGCCTTGAACTAGGTTACCGATACTGCACAGATATCAATATTCAACATAATGAAAAGTGCCTCGAGTGTGTGCATCTGGAGGCTTAGACTTCTGGCAATGAGTTGCATTTAGCTCACTTTGTGGTTATTTGTGTTGGTTACAGGGTTTGGATTGTCCTGTGTGATTGATGTTCCACACCTGATGTCAGCACCTCATTGGTCCCATCTGATCATAAGCTAATCACCCTACATATCCACATTCTGGACCCACACCCCCATTAAGGAAACCATGTTAAAAAATTTCTCCAAAGCCAACGTCATGCTTCTCAGGACAGAAGTGCTGAACTGCAGGACACGCATGCAGATGGAAAATGCAGTTATGACTACTTAATCCTTCACAATTGCACTTCATAAGCACTTACATGACTGCACGCAATGTGCTATCCCAAACAGAACCAAGACGCTAACCTCCAAGAAAAGGAAGCCAATCTGGTGTTCCCCTGCTATAAACAAACTGCACAACAGAAGGAAAATACCGTTGCAAAACAGGGTAAAATCCCATGAGGGGAGGAGCTCCATGGTCCACATCAGTAAGAAGCTGTGATCCATGATAAAATCTTCCAAAGCTAGTTATGAAAACCGAATCGACACTGATTCTAAAGACAGCCACAAAGCTTTCTACAGCTATGTCAAGAATCTCAATGGCAACACTCAGATCTGCTCTGAGTTACAGCACAATGGCACTAAATATACAGACCCAACTGATATTGCCAACATCCTGGCAGATAGGATCAGTGCTAACTTTACCCCCACCCTCACCCATGAAAGAGCACATCTCCATAACGGAAGACTGCAAAGTTGCTGTCATCACAGCTGCACAGGTAAAAAACACTCTCGAAAGCCAGTAACACAGCATCCATGGAACCAGATAATATCCCAGGCTATGGTCTACACAAACTACAGAATGAACAGGCACCACACCTATGTACCATGTTCAGTCATAGCCTCACCTCAGACTTTGTGCCTGCTGAATGGCACACAGCGATGGTTATCCCACTACACAAGGGGGGAGACACCATGGTCCCCAGGATCTAGCGGCCCATTAGCCTGATGAGCCTGCTCTGCAAGGCCATGGAATGTATCATCATATAACTTATACAAAAAGACATTGGTAATCTCCAAACACTGGACCACAGCCATGTTGGGTTTGTAAAAGGCAGATCATGTCTCTTAAACCTGATAGATGTCATTGAAGCAGTCACCAGAACCGTAGACAAGGGTAAGGTGGTTCACACAGCCTATGTAGATCTTGCCACGGCTTTCAACACCATCCCCCACTCTGGAATTATAGACAAACCCACTAAGCTAGGTATAAATCGCTATGTCACAAGATGGGATGCCAACTGGCTAACTGACAGAACACACACTGTGAAAGTAGCAGACTCCAAGTACGACATTAGACCAGAGACAAGTGCAGTACCACTGGGTTCAGTCCTGGGTCCTGTCCTGTTTTGTATCTACTTCCCTGAAGTAAACTTTAACATGGAAGATCTGTGGCTAATGAAGTTTCCAGATGACTGCATACTAGGATCCATAATCAAAACTACTGAAGATGTGGACATCCTACAAAAGGGCCTCACTGAGACAGATGCCTGGTGTCAAAGCCATGGCTTCAAGCTCAATGCCAAAAAGTGCATTGTCATCCTCTTTGGTAAAAACTCTGTAGCCATGAACTACAACATAGGTGGTAGTATACTTAACACTGAAAATGTAATAAGAGACATTGGGTCACAGGTGGACAGTGGATACAACTGTAATAATCACATCCCCGCAGTTGTCCAGAAATCCTTCTACATGGCACACCTCATCACAAAAGGTGTCTCATGCAGGATAGAAGAGGACATTGTTCCCCTCTACTCATCAGTCACTAGATCCATAATAGAGTGCAACACCCCTTTTGCTATGTACCTCACAAGACATCAACAACAACTGGAAAGGCTGCAGAAATACCTCACAAATAGCATTAGCAACCTGAAATTCATGCCATACACAGACCGTCTCAAAATGCTCCAGCTGTACTCTCTCGCATATCACCTACTCAGAGGTGATCTCTGCCTAACATACAAAGCTATGTCAAACACAGAGCTGTTGGACATGCTCCACGTAAAACACTCACAATCCCTCAGATCTTCTGCCCCAAAACCCAGAGTGAAATACAAAAGGAAGTGGTGTATCCATTTACCCTATGGATACCCACACCTTCAGGTTAGTGCACAGCATGAGGCCTTGAAGACCATGCAAGTGCAACTAACATTGTGCAAAGCTGCTTATCAGACTGTAGCCTGCTACAGATCACCTACCTTGTCTCAGGAACCTCACCCAGTATTCCAGAGAACAGTGGAAAATACAAATGTCCTACCAAACACCATTATATGAGGAGAGTACAACTGCCAAAACACTGACTGGGAGAATTACTCGTGTTCGACGTCCTTTGCCCAATGCTTCCCAGAGTTTAAAAACTCAAACGCTCTGGAACAGCTGGTTACCACGCCCACTAGAGGTGACAACATACTGGACCTGATCATCACCAACATGGGGTACCAGTGTTCCACAACAGATATAAACCCCTCACTGGTAATATCAGATCATAAAGTAATCACACTGGGCATCCACATCACACCCCCCACAGTCAAGGAAACCACTGTGAAGAAAGTTCCTAAAGCAAATAGCACACTTCTCAAGACCAAAGTGGAAAGTTCAAAAGCACCCTTGCCATAGGATAATGCTATACAATCTGCAGAATCATTTACAAGTGCATTCTATAAGCATCAACAGGGATGCATGTATTGAGACATGCCAAATAAAACCATGATGCGCTCCTCCAAATATAGGAAACCAATCTGGTGGTTGTCGCGCATAAATGAGCTATACAACAGAAGGAGGGAACGAACACATGATAGAGCAAACTTCACATAAGGAAAAGCATCACTGATCATTATTAGGAAGAAACAATGATCGCTCATAAAATAATCCAAGGCCAGTTTCTAAAGACAAATTACCAAGGAATGTAAGAATAACAGCCACAAAGCCTTTGTTAGCTATACCAAACATTTAGGTGGAACTCTCAACAATGCTGTCAGCTACTGCAAAATGGAAAAAAGATACACTGAACCAACTTACATTGCCCACATCCTAGGGGACAAGTTCAGTGCAAACTCCCCCTCACATCACCCCCAAAAGGGCCTGTGTCCATCCCAGAAGAATGCAGAGCACCAGACTTCATGGACATGCAGGTAGAAACAGCCCTCTCCAAACCTAAGAACACAGCATCAATGGGACTAGATGTTGTCCCAGGCTGCGACTTACACCAGCCCCAAAAGAAACTACACCCTCACCTATATTCACTGTCCAGACTCAACCTTACCACAGGCTATGTACCCAAGGAATGGCATACAGCAACAGTCATCCAGCTCCACAAAGGGGGTGCCACAACAGAACCAGGAAACCATTGCCCTATAGGCCTACTCAGCCTGGACTGCAAAGCTATGGAGCAAATTATCATGGAACCCATAAACAGAGACAATGGGAACCTCCAGACACTGGACTTTATCCAACTTGGCTTTGTTAAAGGTAGATGCTGTCTCCTAAATCTAGTTGACTTATTTGAAACCATTAACAAGGACATAGATGGAGGTGAATGTAGTCCACACAGCCCACCTGGACCTCACTAAGGCTTTCGACACCATTCCCCACTCTGGCATCATGGACAAGCTTACCAGCTTGAACGTTACCAGCTATGTCACAGGATGGGTGGCCAACTGGCTCACAGATCAAACGCACATGTTCAGAGTTGCGGGTGCCATATCCAACTTTAAACCAGTCACAAATGGCATCCCACAGGTGTTGGTCCTGGGACCCCACCTGTTCAGTAGATACTGCTCAGAGGTACAGGCAAGAATGGGAGGAGTATGGCTGAACAAGTTTGCAGATGACTGATAACTGTGGTCCATAATCTACTCCATGGCTGACACAGACATCCTACAGAAGGGTTATACACAGACAGATACCTGGTGTCAAAACAATGCCCTCAAGCAGAATGCCAAAGAATGCATAGTCATACCCTTTGGATAAAACAGAGTGCACACAAATTACCACATAGGTGGGAATCCAGTATGTACGGAGAATGTAATTATGGCCTTGGGGACACAGGTAGACAGTAAACTCTCCTTTGATGATCACATTGCCAAAGTGTCTATAAATTCCTTCTATGTAGCCCACCTAATGTCACCTAATGTAACCCACTTTGTCTAGTCTGATGATGTCACCATCCTACAAATATACCTGTGGAAAGAAGAACTCCCAGTAATGTGTATAGCGCGTCGTGTAAATGCATACTGCTCTAGTATCATAAGGTAGTTAGGTAGGGGTTTGAATCCTACACTTGACAACTGTATGACAGTGTGTGTGTGTATCTCCTTGTAGGGGAGCAACCTTTTTGGAGACAGCTGCAACACCTTAAATGTGGTATACCCATCTTTGTCAAGTCTGATGATGTCACCATCCTATAAATATACCTGTGGAAAGGAGAACTCCCAGTAGTGTGTATAGTGCGTCGTGTAAATGCGTACTGCTCTAGTATCATAAAGTAGTTAGGTAGGGGTTTGAATCCTGCACTTGTTGAGTGTGTGTGTGTGCTCTATGTGTGTGACTGTGTTGTGGGTTTTGCTTTTACTACTGTATGACATATCACAATGACAACAGTATGTGCATTGCACGTCAGGTAGCTGTGTGGCAAATTCATATAAGTACATGTGACCTCAATTATTTCAGAGGTGGGAACCCTGCTTTCTCCATGAACACATCTGTTATCTTTGCCAGAGTGTGCTGCTGCTTTCCATACCTTAGGTCACATCTGTATGCTTGTGACAATCCCAGCCACTGCAGTGATCCCTGGCCTAGATCATCTGTGTCACGCACACTCATTACGGTTTCTATTGAATAGTGTGAGTGAGGTTTTATGCCTGAGGTATATTTCAGACCAGTTAAAATGCAGCAAAGTCTGTCAATGATGGCTATTCATTATAGGTGTACAACAACCTTTGTGGATATGCATGCAGACCCCTTATTGCTTATGTGATTCACCAAGGGATTTCAAAATACCGTTGGAAATGGGATTACCAAAGGAGAGATGATGTAACACTTGGCTGTATGTACCCATCGGTACCTGTCAACATGTTGGGGGCTACTACCTATGTGGTACTGTGGGGATACTATGTTTTGTAAAGGTGGATGACCATGCTTTAGTTGGCTTATAGTTTTACAGCATGGGTTTGACAACAGGTATCTATCCGTATGATACCCTTGTGGAGGATGTGTGTGTCATTTAGAGAATGCATTTTAGGCCACAGTATGCATTCCCAGACATGGACAGACATATCCCTACTGTGTTTGCTTGCACCTAAGTGAGCTATATGACAATCAGGAGTGGTCTCAGGAATGGGTGCAAGTGAGCACCACTGGTTACTGGCATAGTATAGTTCCTGAAGGGTACAAATGTTACTGTGTGTCCTACATCTGTCTGTTAGTTGTCAAGACATCATCTAATGATTGTTTATGGTCAGGCTGTAGAGGTTATGTATACTACCAGAATGCAAACCAATGACAGATAGTAACAGTATCACCGACAGCACATTGTCAAACCATGTCATACACACGTGTACCCAAGTTCCAAAATATGTGTATTACAATGCATACTGGCCACCAATAGAAACTATGGAGTGTTATCACTCTGTAATACAGGGCATGTCACCCTGCCCATGTGTCCACTATGCACGTACATGCAGACAGTGCACCTCCACCATGTTCACAAATGTACACCTGCAAACCTGTGCTGCACACATCCCACACGTACTGTCCACTCTCTAACACATGCTGCCAATACTACACACATCAGCCAAGTGGCACGTGGGTGGACAGTACACTATTAGGATTAACAGTGGTGTAAACAATACTACATTGACAATCATAGCTTTAATGCATCATGGCTGCTCAGCTACACCTTCAAGGATAACATTACACTTTACTGCTGACAACATGCTAACATTGCTATACTGCCATAAAGTCACCCTGTGCATCAGCACCATGTTAGCCTGTTCCTGCATCAATGTTACAGATGACAGAAGGTGGCACAGGTTTCATCATATGCACAGGGTGTGTTGTTGGTTTGCCAGAGGCCTACATTGAGCCATACACACACATACATGTTGATTGTATGGCCTACATTGAGCCATACAATCAACATGTATGTGTGTGTGTGTGTGTGTGTGTGTGTGTGTGTGTGTGTGTGTGTGTGTGTGTGTGTGTGTGTGTGTGTGTGTGTGTGTGTGTGTGTGTGTGTGTGAGGGCCAAGAGTACTGGTATGGGCCAATGTTGATGTAATGTGTGTGGGTATGTGTTAGCCCTAGGTGTCTGGTTTATGTGTGTGTGTGTGTGTGTGTCTTCATGCACACAGTTCCACCATGTGGCTGCCATATACGGGGATTTGTGGGACAGCCACAGACTGTACCTGCCAGGCTTTACAGATCACCATCTCCGGCCATGGATATGGTACCTGTGCCTGACAGGGGTGCTACTGACAGTATCAGGTACTGAGCCAGACTGAATACTATACTCAGAGGTAGACATATGTACACTGGACCCAGGTCCCTGCTGGGACTGTCCAGAGCCATGTGCACGTGGTCTTCTAGGACGGTCTATGGACAGCCCACTCCCAACATTGCTGGGGCTGGTACTGACACTAAGGTAGCCACTGTGACTTGAGGGATATCCGTGGCGACTTCCAGCTGCTGATGTTGCTGCATACGTCCACGTCCACGTCTCACCCATCCCACACTGTCCTGACACATGGACATGACATTGCGGAGGACATCTAATGTCTCACCACAATGTCTATCCAAGACCTCAGTGTAATTATGGATGGCACCTGCTAGGTCACAGATACTGTCAGTTAAAGTGGTGTTATATGCCCTCTGTGCCCTTAGTCCCTGTCTGGTGTACCGTTCCATATGTGCCTGTGCCTCCATGACAGCCTGAAACATGCGTGAGGTTGTAAGACCTGTGGCACGTCTGCCAGGGGTATGATGACCAGCAGTGCTCCAATGAGAACCCCTGGACATCTGCCTATGTGGTACCGTTCCAGACCTCTGGGTATGGCTGCTGTGTCCAGATGCATGTGCCATAGGTACCACACTGTCCTGGCTATTGCCGACTGTAGACTGTCCCTCAGCTAAGGGCATTGGTGATGAGGGATGTATTGGCAGTATGACTGTGTGCATGGATGGGGTGGACAGCTGTGTACTGTCGATTGGTGGCCCAATGACATACCCTGGCAAACATGCCTGTGCCTCAACACACCTATCCTCATTATCACTATTTGAGTCAATGACATCAGGTTCCCTGCTGCAGTGAACCAGCCCAACCTCAGCACCTGTGACAGGAAGACAGGAAACACACTTTATGACCTGTACATAATGTCAGAACACATGAACAAATGCACACATGCACACATGCACACATGAACACATGCACACATGAACACAAGAACACATGAACACATGCGCACATGCACACAAATACACTCCTCACTAAAGCAGAGACACACACACACACATACACACACACACACACACACACACACACACACACACACACACACACACACACACACACATACACACACACCACCAGCAATCCAGGACATACCCAATAGCGGTTGATGGTGGGGTACAGTATCACAAGACAAACAGTCATATCACATGTGTCAGCATGCAGGATGTGTGTTTCTCAACAGCATGCAGTGCGAGTGTAGACAGTCCTTGTTAATAACAGTATACATGGCTTTGATGCATGTGTGTTGTTGTTCCATGATTGTCCTCACCCTGGAATGCAATATGTACATGGACACAGCATTGCTGTGCAAGTATTACAAGCTCTGCAATGTGCTGTGCACCATCACTCACAGGTATACATACCATAGCTGGATGTTTATCTGTGTGTCACATAGATATCCGTTACTGATTAGAGCATCTGTGTCTTTAGCAGATAATTGTGGAGACTGGTTTAACTCATGCATGCTATGTATAAACACAGGATGAGTGGTGCATGTATATGTGATGGAATACCATTGCTCAACATAGCCATTTTACAGTAGTTATGGTGAGTGTAGAACATATTGTGGACATGCCAGTGCCAGCCATGACATGGCATGCTGCAACACAACTGCAACATTAAACATCACACATACCCAGTGTGTGTCATGTGACCTATACACTCAGTAGCATTACAAGATATATATGTGTCACTTTGTGCAAATGGTGATTGCTATGCAAATTGTGTATAGGTGCATATGTTTGCACACACACAACATTGAGGTGTATAGCAATGAATGCTATGTGTAGTACTGTGGTTACTGTAACTGGATAGCATGTTGTATCATGAGCCATCATCATGCAGCATCATGTGGTCACTCAAGGCTACTTATGTGTGCCAGACCGGCACCTATCATGCTGTACCTGAACCGCAGTACCATGGCTACATTCACCATTTCACAGCCAGTTGTTACATTGGTTTGTAAGGTGCCCAATAGGGGGCATTGCCTAACATGAATGTGTTGTGTGTTGGAGAGTGTCGCACTGCCCCATGATAGGCCTGTACCCCTCAGGTATATTATATGTGTTGTGTGGATGACATTTGGGATACTGGAGTGTGACCTTACAGCGTGTGTCTGAATACGCCATGTGTAGCATATTAACATGTACTGCATATGACGGAGTTGTGTATGTCATGCGCATGTGTATTGACTGCCTATCCAATGTCCACTATAGTGTAGCCACAATTGTTTGGGATGCTCTGTGTATTGCATGTGTTTGAGGCAGCCACTCATGTTACTGAGATGTGCATAGTCTCACAGCAAACATGCACAGCATGCATTATGCGTAGGTGTGTTACATGTGTACATGGCCTACACCTCACCTATGACATGCACATTTTATTAGCAATATTAAATGTAGAACACACTCACCAGCATGGGTATGCTGCCTTGCTGTCACACCAGAGGGACCTACAAGGATATGAAACAGTTTGTCAGTGGCAACAACTGTGGCATTGCTGCTGTGGGTTTGCAATCTTACAGTAGCACAATGGTTGACAGTCACAGGCCTACACATCATGTTCCAAATTATCAGTATTGAACAACACCAGGCTCCACATCTTCTAACTACACAGTACACATCTCATATATGCATGATCTAACAATAGAGGTAACAGTAGTCTACAGATATGCCATCTTACCTGCACGCTCCATGTGAACTTGCTGGGGGGCTCCGGCCTCCATGATGATGCATGTGTTCTGTTGTTGTTGTTGTTGGCCGGGAGCCTCCAGGCTCAGGAGCAGCTCCTCCACTCTGGTGAGGGGGGGATGGGTGGCAACCCCATCACCTGTGGCAAGCTGTTGCCTATGGACATCAGACGCATGTTGCCGGACATGTCTAAGTAAATCACTGCAGTGATGTCATACTTGCTAATAAGTCTGGTTATGCATGCCTATGTCATTCATCCTATGGACAACATCTTGCCACAGCGCAGTCCACTCATGCTGGTCCTGGCTGGTTCTTGAAAATAGCAGGGTGTACTGTTGGATGAGACAGTTGGTTAGTATCTCATCCTCTGCACGGCTATAGGCAGGATTGCGATGGTGGGACATGACCCTAGAAGACAATAAAACAATATGTGTGAGCAAGTCATGTGGCACACTTAACATTCTACAGTACAGATATCACTAAACTGCTATAAATAGCAAACTATTGTCTGTCAGAGGATACACACTTTCAATACCACATATCAGTGCTCAACCCACAACTGTCTGACAGTGCCTGACATGCTCTATATATTAAAACATTTTCTGCACAGCAACAAAGAGAAACCACTATGTAAGACTATGCAACAGTACATGGCACACTGTATGCGACACAGTGCACCACCTAACCACAGGAGGTATATATCCAGCTAATGCATAACAAAATATTTAATCCATTGCAATGATTGTAAAGTCCAGTTACAGTATTACCAGTATACCACACTAGTTGTTGATGGAAAACCCTTGCCTACAATATGTGCACATTCGTGAATATAGGAGGCATACTGCTGTACTAGACTATACATGTTGCTAGATACCCACTTATATCCTGTAACACACATATGACCGAGGGCATGTTACAGGCATACCCACACACACATCAGACATACATACAGGACACAGAGGTATGGCAACCCAGATGAGCTTTACGTGTGTACCATACAGAACTGTGTGTCAGTACTTACAAATCTTTATGCATGAGGTATGTAATCTGTGAGGACTACAGGGAACACACAAAACAGTGTTTCCAAGCAATGTGGACATACACCATACTGTGCTGTTTAGGCCTACAGCTTCAGGTAGTACTACAGTTCATACAGGGGTTTGATTCACCAGCAGTACCAATCAATGAGCATACATGTACTGCTTTATCCTCCGATGGCACACCCCAGTTAACACAAAGGGACTATGTCAGACTGTATGCTATACTGCTTTTTCTGGCTAGCAATAGCATACACATCTTTTGCTGGGATCAGAGCTAGGACACATAATACCATGACAGAAACAGGTTCCCACTAAGCTATCCCACATATACACAACTGTGACACATTCACCATCACACTCAGTCAACCTCACATAGCAATTATTGCAACAAGTACATGTTGATGTGTATTGGTTCATAGGTAGATTATAGGCTATTGGCCCTAGGGCCTATAGAAGCCTAGCCAGATGGTACCCTGGCCTTTGACACCCAAGTAATTTAGTTTCATGTGTCCCTGTCAAGCAGAGCCACAGAGGTGATTCCCGGGGTGTATTTCTTAACCCCCATCCAATCATCAAGACCATTCATGACGAGTGCTACAGAGGAGCTTTGTTTGCTATTGATAAGTAGTTTGTTCCAGAGTATTGGATGTCTCTGAGATAGGAATCTATCCCTCCAGCATGTTCTGTCTATTGAGGTGACAAGGTTTAGGTCCCTAGAGCATGTAGCTCGTAGGGATAGTGATCTGTTTACATGGAGCATGTCCAACAGCTCTGGGTTTGACATAGCTTTGTATGTTAGGCAGAAGTCACCTCTGGGTTGCTGGTATGCGACACAGTCTAGCTGTGGTTTTGTGAGATGGTCTGCATAGGGCACCTGTTTGAGGACAGTATTACTCTTTGTGAGGTATGTCTGTGGCCTTTCCTGTTGCTGTAGATGTCTTGTGAGGTACATACCAGAAGGGGCATTGTACTCTATAATGGGTTTTGTGAGTGATGAGTAGAGGGGAACACTGACCTCTTTTTCCCTGGATGACACAGCTTTTGTGATGAGGTGTGCCATGTAGACAGATTACATGACTAGTGTGGCACTGTGATTATCAGGGGTGAGACTACTGTCCACCTGTGTCCCATGGTCTCTTATCACACTTTCGGTGTTAAGTCGACTACCACCTATGTGGTAGTTCATGGGTACAGAATTTTTAGCAAAAGGGATGCCAATGAGTTTCAGACATTGAGCTTGAGGCCATGGCTTTGTATATATATATATATATATATATATATATATATACACACATACATATAAACATCCATTGGTGTACATATAGATATACATATAGGCACATAAACAGTCCACCTTTCATGGTGGGAATATCAATTATGCAAAGTACGTGAGGTATACAGTTATGTAATGATATTGCACAGTCTTGTGTGAAATGCATTGAAGGTGTTCTCAGCCCATGTGGCTTTAGCAGGCCTCACTGGCTGCAACACTGCAAACCTAACAAATCACACCCACAGCGTTTAGCAACCACATGTCATATACCAGCACTGTATGCTGTCTTGTTTGCCACACACTACTATCTACATACAAATATGCACATAACAACCTTCACCAACATATATATGACCTCCCTTCAGAAACAGTTGCAGTATGTCCCTTGCTCTATGCACATGTACAGATGCTAATATATCTGACACAGATATATCTCTCCGTATGTGTGTGCCATACACACACAAGGTCCACACTGTTGTAAGTCCCTGGACCTCACTGCTGACCTGTTGGGCCTTGCTGCAACATGAACAGGTGTCACGTGTAAGCACACAGTAATATTAGAGGGTGCATAAATAGCTGCAAATGCTAGATTAGCATACTAGCCTGGTACAGCAGTTGGCAATGCTAAACTACACATTGATATGACTATTATGCATGTGTTACTCTGTCACATCCATGGTTATATAGCTGTATGCGCTACTCCCCCAAACAGCCAGTGTCCACACTACTGTACAGATCACAGATGACATGGTTCAGATGTTTGACATTTAATGCTGAGCTACATATATCACAGTTATGTCCCACTGCACACAGCTCCCCACTGATTTGTCCATGGCAGTAGTTATGCAGGGCATCTGTGCATAGATACGTACTGCTGCCACATATTGATGTTTCAAAGTATGTAGAGTAGTCTTCAAATACATCTACTACATGCCAGTAAATACATATCTGTTACATACCTTTCCTTTGTATGTGTTCATAGTTTCTGTATCTTTGGCTTAATTTTATTTATTTATTTTTCCCACTGGTGTGGGTGGGAGTGTGTGTCTATCTCTCTCTCTCTCTCTGTCTGTGTCTCTGTCTCTCTCTCTCAGCATCTGCAATGGGATGACTGCATGTGTGGCCAGCAAGTTCAGCCTGCTTTTATAGGTATCTGCACATGTGCATGTGATGGCCTCTGCACCAATTGGTGGCCACCATTTGGTAATTGCATGCAGCCTGCTGTGTGGTAATTGCAGTACTCACTGTCATAGCAACCCAATGCTATAAATTGCTATGTCAGGTACGAGTAGCCCTTTCTGCTTTCCAAAGTGGGCCCCATGCTTGTTTGCTGTGGACACCGTTGTGTAAGTCAGAAGGTTGGTATAGTTCTTATATCTGAAGCTAGGAGTGTAGCCAGTGATTTAAATGTTGTACTCAGACCTGAATGTTGTCACTTCCACTACCCAGTTGTCAGTGTAGAATTGTACTCACCCCTACAAATGCTAACACAAGATACATGGGTGTATGTAGTTTCTTTTCTACTTATACAATTAACTGCCATACAAAAGTAGTTATTGAGATGTATTCATTTGGCACATGAACTGTTTGTGAACTGCTATACTGTGAATCTTACTTTACTCACTTTTGAACAGTTTGTGCTTTTTTAGTGTTGACATTAGCACAGACTGCTCAAGAAAACTGGACAAATTTCAGTACTGAGTATGCCTACCTACATCCTTTGTGGACGCTGAACACACAGGTTTATTGTACATTTGGGTAGGGGTGCAGAAGGACAGAGAGCATTATGTATTAATGTGTGAACTTTATCTTGCTGGACTTAAAGGGTTGCTGTGTACCTGTTAGTTTACCAAGGCAAGTCGTCTGTCTGCATAGCTCCCAACTGTGGACCTATCCAGATGGTAGCCAGAGGTTAGCCTGTTATTCTTTGTCTGTGCACCACACCGGTCTTTTCAGCACTGGAACAATGGCATTGTCACAGTTGGTTGCTACCAGTACATGGCTACATCCCTTGGTATTTCAGTGATGTACTCCTACATAAGGGTATGCTTCTGGAACTCCTTCCAAAGCTATTTGCACAGTGTGTAACAGCAGAATAGCTGATATGCCTGTGTATTTCTGCCTCTGCCAAGCCTCTCAAACACTCAGGTACATATTTGAACAGACTCGGGGAAAAGTAGGTAGAAGTGAGGTACACCTTTACAATATTAGAGACATTAATTTGAGACTTTGAGAGAACCAGAGCATATGGATTAATACACATTTCCTGATGTACAAGCGGTGTCTAACTCTTACTTATTGTCATTATTCATTAAGTGTAATTCACCACCTTTCTGCCTAACGTCAGTAGCTTTCAGAGGGATTCAGAGGGACACAGCTAAAACCTGTCTCAAAATCAGGGACATGCCTGAAAATTAGTCACAGTTTGGAAGTATGGCCTTTGCCATAATCAGATATGCTAGTGTTTGTCCTGCTATGATATAGTGTGGGGATTGTAAAGTGCTGCTGTAACATTATTTCCTGCTAGAATAGCTGGTTCTCTTTTCACAGTCATGTAATGCAATTCCACAAGAACTGCTGGTAAAGTTCTACAGAACAGGATTTGTGTTATGGCATTCCTATTTGTCCTTTACATTCACTCATTCTGATGCATGATATATTGATTTCAGAACAAATTTGTTGTATGTTTACCATGGCTCAGTGGTACTTCATGCAGTCTAGTGTGTACAAGGTCCGGGGTTAGAGACTGACAGAGGTATTTTATTTTGCTACTGAGCAGAACAAGGGCCATGACATACAGAGTGACTAAGGCACTTTTAAGCAGTTGTAAGCGGGTTTGCATGATGCTTAGCTAAAGCTAAACAAAAGAAAAGAAAATGGGGAGATAAGAAAGTGGTGAAAATGGGGTACAAAGTGGGAAAGACAGTAGGGAAAACAGCTCAGAATGTGCAGGACGGGTGTAGGGAAGGCCCATAGCTGCCCATTTCTTTAACAGCAACAGCTGTGCATATGTAATAAATTTGGAGGGAAATATGAAACCTTCAACTCCTGTGAGAGAGGTGAGGACAACAAAGTATGTTGTACTGCCAATTAAATATCAGTTTATGTGTGCAGCGGACATGTGTGCAAAATGGGCAGCTATGTATGGGGCGTAATTTTTTTTTGGGAGCAGAATGCACTTTTTTTTCAGGTGAGAGTGGAATGTGGGGTAGGGGAAGTAGGTGTATTTGGGGAGGTAGGTTGGGGAGGTAAACAGACAAGACAAACAAGATGCATACAGGGGCAGAATATGACACATGTGGTGGGTGAACATCATTGAAGGGGAAGGATGTTTGGAAACCGCAAGTCCAGAAGCCCACAGATGGCAACAGTGGAACTGAGATCCCCACCCATGGGCAGTCACCACTGCACCTTCACAGCCCAGAGGGTGTGCTGGGGACTGTGTAGAAGGGGCAGGCTCACCCATGAGTCGCGCCACGCGTGCCTTAAGCTGGCGTAGGGCATCAGCGACAGAATGCTCGATCTCCCTATGCACCACAGCCCGGACCGTTTGGAGGGTGATAGGTGGCCCTCATTCGCTCACGCTTGCACCGGGGGGATGAGCCCCATCCCCTGCAGTGCTTCCACCTGAAGGTGGCACAGAGCAAATGGAGGAGGAGGTCTCAGGCTGGGCACTGGACCTGCTAGTGCCAGGTGCCATCGCCAGCTGAGGTGGGACAGGTGGGTCCGCTGGGACCGGCCTTCCCATACATTCTATGTTTAGGAGGACTGAATGAAAATATGCGTTAGTAACAGTCAACAGCACTCCGAATTAGTTATAACAGCATGCAGAAGTGTTCCCATTAACCCAACATACCAGAGTTCCAGCAGTTGAACAGCAAGCATGACACATGCATATATGGGACAACAGTGGACATTACAACAGCATGCAGGTTTAATAGATGGCAACAGGCCACCAATATTGTGGTATTTGAACAGGGCACATGGATCGAAATAAATGCAGATATTTATAAACCAATAGGACATATGTCCCAACAAATGTTTTGAGATTAGACATACCCATTGAGGTGTGGAATTGCATTTTTTATGCACATACAGTAGGGTGGAAAATGATAGCTCCATTAACAACTTATATATCCTTTTAGTTTACACTACATTCCTATTGACTGCAGTTATATGGCCCCTACATGTATTATTACACTACACATTTGTCCTTAGATCATGAAATGTGTTTTGCTAGATCTTTATATACATGGGCTGTATCTGACATACAAACTGTCCAGGATGCAGATGTTACTTCTACATATTTTGTGAGTTGCTCAGACACACTACTGCTGAGATGGTACACTGACAGATCTACTTTCATACACTTATCTAGATATGTGTAGGTGAAATGATCAGTTATATGTTAACAGCTCCCTACATTTCTGCCAGCACAATGACATTTCTGTGGAACACAATACCAAGCTACTCATGTGCCAGATTAACCTGTACATGCTGGGCATGAACCAACCTCCTACTGCTCCTCTAGGCATCAAATATTACTTGTTCATACTTGCATTAATAATTTCAAACCATGCTACATATAAGGTATCAGGATATTTTATCTTGAAGCATACATGATGGCAAACACAATTGTACTGATATTTGACCTCTGTCAATGAGTATCTATTAGAATTGCAAGGTGATGACTTAATTTTTAAAGGCTCAGGGCACATCTACTAGGAGTTAAAGGTACACACTCAAAAGACTTGTACTGGAGGGAATGAGTTAAAAGCTACTGGCACTCCCTTCATCCACTTTATATGGGCCTACCCAACTGTGTGTTAACAGCGCTTAATACAACAGTACTATTTCTATAATGCAAGAATACAACAACATATCAAAGAAAATGACACAGACACACTCCAGGAATTATACATTTATTAAAGACTTAAAACACTTTTCTAGAGGCTCTCTCATTTATTTTATATGACAATACATGCAGAATAATTAGAGAATTATTACACCTTTATTTATTGTGTTTAAACACATTTTTCAGGCTCTCTTATTTATTTTACATAACAGTACATGCAGAATACTTACTAACCTGCCTGGTGGTGCAGCCTTAGCAGCCTAACTGATATTGAGACATACCTATCCAAAGTATACACTAGAATAGCAATTCTTACATACTTAATTTCATGGCTACTTACTCAGTAATGGGGCATTTGGCATCCCATGGGCCTCCTGGATCCACTGGTCCAGTTGATCCACCTTGCGTCTTCTCAGGTCTGCATGGTGGTGTCTGACCTGCTCACCAGTCCGAGGGACACCTGTGGCACTGGTGAGTTCATGAGCTAGACCGTCCCAGGCTTCCGCTTTGTATTGGGTGCCCTGGTACTGGCCCCGCAGGAGTCTATCCTCATGATGGTGGATAAGGAGCCAAACCATAACTTTTGACTCCTCAATGCCCCAACGTTGCACTCTAAAACGAGAGCCCTCTCCAGCACCGGCCATTGCTGCCTGCAGATGGAAGCTACAACCAGTTATGGATAGCATTCCTGCCTATGGAGCTTAAATATGCATCAGTTCCCGCACTTATTTGTGATTGGACAGTTTTGAAAAAATGCAGCTGAAGGTACACCTGCTTAGTAATGGGTAAACTTACATTGATATGTATGTGTGTGTTGAAAGTGCATACTTATGTAAAGATGTCATGGCTTAGTGGTTTAGTACTGTAATTATGGTGCACAGTATCCCAGGCTCGAGGCCTGTTATTGCTTTTTATTTCACTACTGGCCAGACCAGCTAAGAGGTGTGGTTATGTTTTACCAACATTGCCTGATGTTGCTCTATGCTGCTCTGCGTTGCCCTACGTTGCCCGATGTTGCTCTACATTGCTCTACTTTGCCCGACGTTGCGCTGGTTAGCGCGGTGCACAGCTACTCGCACACATGTTCTGTTTGCACTACTTGGCACAATGTGCAGCTCCGCGCAAAGCTATTGCGCAAGTTAAAGCGCTGCTAAGCTATGAGCAATTATACTGAAATGTGCTTAATACTGGTAAACTTTGCTTAGCAGTGCTTCACTTTGCTTAAGATACATTACTTCTGCATTCATCAGTATGCATAACAATTTCACTTTTTTATATATATATAAAATTCGTTCACTACTACGTAGGCCATTTCAATGTTTTTTTACTAAAATGTCATTGGTAAATGGAAGGAATTCTTTTCATATACGGATTTCCAATAGAAAGTAAAAAGGAGAGTGATGGGACTCGAACCAGAAATGCCTCCTCTTAGTGCGATGGTTCTACCACTACGCTATTGCTTTTTTGCTTAATTTGCATATACGTTTCTTATTATCCTCCTCGATGTCTTACTGCTAACTGTAGCTAAGCAATGGGCAAACATGCACAAATATGGGCAGCTGTATCAGGAATGATAAAAAAAAGAATAAAAGTTTTATATTTTATTATTGTACTGGGGTTTAGAATGTGGGGGAGTGTAGTGTTGGGTATGTACACATTTGAGCGGACTCACTCATGTCAGTTGACATTTCCCTATTATGATACTTGCAGGGGCGTGGATTTTTGGACTGCTCGGCAGTCCAAAACACCCCCTAAACTCGTGCATGTTCCATGTTAGCTTTGGAGTTGAGGCAGCACGTCCTCATTAATATGCATGGGGCGCTACCATCTTATTCTTACACTGGTGTTTCCGTGTAAGCCTCCTCTACTCTTACATGGAGGATTTGTGAATCCTGGGGTAAATTTAAATGAGCCTGTGAATCATACAACAAATAGATTTAACTTGTTAAGATACCTTATTGCTTTTTAAAAAGTCAAATGAGCAGTAGAACTGTGTTTTAAGACACCTCTGTGGCTTCTGAATACTGTGAAGTAGATCTGCATTTGTATTTAGCCAAGTTTATAGTCTGAGAACCAAACAACTAACAGAATTAAGCTGTTAATGCACCTTGTTGCTCTTTAGATTGCCATGCATTAGATGTGCATTGTATTAACTAAGTTAACTTGCTACTGTGCACCTTTTGCTGATGTCGTTTATATAAATATGTACTTATAGTCAATTTTGCATCAGTTTTGACTGATATTATACCAGTTAATACCTGCTACTTTGGAAATGCCCATATCAGATGTGAATTTTTCTTAATATTGCTTCTATAAGATACTAGAGTCATTGTTGTATTGCGCTGCCTGCATTTTCTTGTATTTGATGGTTCATTTCTGCATGATAGTTTTTTGTTTTTCACAGTCACCAGTATTTATTTGCTATGTCTAGACCACTACTCTGCATACATAGTTTGTAAATGTATTACTGCTCTACATACATAGTTTGTAAATGTATTACTGCTCTATCTGGTTTCCCTCTAAGCTGTTTTGCCATTACATTAATACTTAACCATTGGCAGTGTTACTAAAGACTGTTTCCTACTCTCTTCTAACTTGCCATTCTAATTCACCTCCTTGATTCTTTTATTTTATAGCCCCTCTTTACAAGCCATCCCTCCTGGTTTGGAAGTTTTTTGAATACCCCACTACTCAATCAGGATTGTACCTCAAGTGAACAGTCACCTCAGGTGTAGTACTGTATGTCTTATCCCTTAAGTTACCATTGTTAAACAATATCTTATTGGTATACATGACCCTAGGTTGGGCAGTGGTGAGCACACTAACTGGGATACTATAGCTAGGCCCCCCCATCTCCCACTATACAATAGTCTTTTCTCTACGGTATCATATTTTTCTGATAATGAAGGAGGTTTTAAAATAAATGCCTGGACATAATTTGTAAAACAAAACAAACTTTTACAGCAATAAGAAAGTGAATAAAGAGTTTGTTAGCTTGAAAATAATGACCTGCAGAAACTGATTGTTTTTGTGTCTGTGGCATCTTTGCCAGCCTGGTTTCTGCCTGCTCCATTTACCCTCATTATGTTCAGGCTCAGTTGGCTCCCCTACCCTACCCCCAAATCTCACCCACACCCACTACTCCCACATTTATACTTACATAGGCTCCACCCCTTTACTTTGTACCAGTCATACTTTCCTCCAAATTAACACTAACCAGCTATAATCACCCACCCCAATCTTCTTGTATTATACAATCACCTCCTCCAAACACCTGCCTACCTTTTACTGCACCCCTTATACTCTACACTTAAAGCCTCCCACACTAAACTACCTCTCAAACATGAACTATCAACAAATACTATTGTTACTAACCACATTAACCTCTATGTTAACAATACTTGCACACAGAACCTCACTGTCACCACTCACCCCTAAAACCTTTATCTCCACATTTACTCCCAACCACCAATCATTCCATCACAGCTTTACAAGTATCTCCCCACAATTATTTCAGTACAACTTACCCTATTACTCTATTCCAAAATACTGAGACTCTATGTGCAATACACCTGTCCTCTTACCTCTCATGTTTGCCTCACTAAAGAAACACAGAAATATATTCTCATATCTAATCTCTCTCTCTTGTTACAATGTGGTGACATCTACCCTAATCGTATTCCTAAACCAATCAACCCAATATAACAGCTTCTAAAAATCTAAAGTTTATGACCCCTAACATTAGAAGCCCAGGCAATGAAATATCCATACTGCATGCTTGAATTGATCAGTACAAACTGGACATGCTAGCGCTTACTGAAACCTGCCTACAACCCAGCCTACAAAACTCAGAACGGTTATCTTCCAACTACAGCATAGTTAGACTAGACAGAAAACATAAGAGAGGTGGAGGCTTAGCACTACTCTATCCTGCCAACCTCAATATCACACCATTTATTACTGAAACCCCTGCTTTTTCTACTGCAGAAATACACATATCCTGCCTAAATCTAAATAATTCAAAGCAAATCTGCATCATTGTTCTCTGTATTCCCCCAGGTCAAAATACTCCCATTTTAGAAGACATTCTATCCTAGACTACCCAAACAATAAAACATGAGACCATTATTTTAGGAGACTTTAACATAGAGTGACAATTACTCGCATCGCAACATCCAACAAATAGCATCAACCTGCATGTTTTTTCTCAACTCACTACCAGCCCCACCAGATATACTAAACACTACACTCAACAATCCACCTTAGACTGGATACTAATATCACATCCCTCTAGTTTTACCTCAGTTGGTGCATATCCAAACTCCCTAAGGGACAACCTGCCAGCTTTTGCCATGTGAGCTAACACTCACACACCAAAAACACACACCCTAAAATCAGTATGTGACCTTACTAATTTCTCTGAAGAAAAGTTCAGTGAACTACTTCACAGAATAAACTGCTTACCACTAAAGAGACTGCCACTAGAGGAGGCAGTACACTACTTCAACAACAGTTTCATAAAATTACTCAATAGCTTAGCACCAATTCACATAAAATAATTAAAATGAATCATGTTCCGTGCCTAACCAAGGAATGTTAAAATTTAATGAAAAAAGGGAATGTAGCCTGCAGTATATTAAAACAAAGTACAAATAAACTAGAGCTAACACATTTTAAGAAACTTCAATCCAAGTAAAATAAAACAAGTTACCAAAGATAAGCAACTATACTACACACACCTACAGCAGGAACGTAAACCTAAACTAAAAAAATGTTGGTCCTCAACCTCAATGCTATTGCACCCAGGCACTAAAAAGACCCCAGCATATCCCCCAACACCCCCCTTCTCAAACTGCCAAAGATTTTAACACCCACTTCATAAAATCCAAAGCCAATCTGATTGCTAAAACCCTCAACACCTGTCCCTCATCATCTCCAACTTCTCTTAATGACATCCTTTCCTCTGGTCCAGATTCTCTCCACCTTCATGGTAAAAAACCTTTATATGAACCATTCAACTTTCTCTCTGAAACCAATACCTACAAGTCTCATTAAAAGATTACTAGACAAACTTATAACATGCTGTACCTCTGCAGATAACCTCCCTCCCTCATACCTAAAATTAGCTGCTGACTCCATAGCATATTCTGTCAGTATCCTAATCAATCAATCTATATTTAAATTCATAATACCTGAGATCTGGAAAAAGTCCCATACAATCCCCATTCACAAAAGAGGCAACTCCACTGAATTTTCTAACTTTTGACCCATTGCCATACTTTCTCCCTTCTCCAAAATACTTGAGAAGTATATCCATCTTCAACTTATGATATACTTAGAGCAAAACAACCTTCTTACAAACACAAAACATAGGTTCTGTCCAGGCCACAGCACATCAACAGCCTTCCTAGCCTTCACCGGATCAGTAAACAGAGCCAGAGATACAAGTTGCCTTGTAGCCTCTCTATTTCTTGACCTTTTAAAGGCATTCCACACAGTACAAGTCCAGCAAAACACTCCTGAGACTAGCACTAGAGACCAGTGTTTGAATTCACTTAGAATATTGAATCCAACTCGTAGAAAATGTGAAAAGCTGAAGATTTATTTAAGCCGTAAAAAACATACGCTTTTCGTCGGAACACTTCCAACTTCCTCAGAACACCAAAAAACAAGAAAAACAGTGCCTCGCCTCCATCTGAATATTTTAAATGTCACGTATTACAGTCTAATCACATGCTGGAGCTCAATTAACTTAAAGCCCCAACCCTAAAAACATGATGGAGTAAAATATATATAATAAATCAGCATGTCATAAGAAAATTTTTAAAAAGGACATCACTACACAATAGACTGACCCTAAAATAACAAAATAATGAACTGCATATCCGGCCTACTTTCTCCCCCAGTGTTAATGTATAGAATGTATATTCTTTTTTTTTTTTCCTCCTGATGACGTACCCTCCAATCACTGCATAAACCATGTTCTAGTATAGAATGTAGCAGGCATCTAGCCCTTGGATGTCTGACTATACCTGCTGGGAATTTGTTCAAACTTGGGTCCAGAATAATGTTGAAATACAGTCCTAGTGTAGTGGTTGATAAGACTTTCTCTGTTTCTCCCTCAGTGCCTTACTGAGCTCTAAGAGAACACCTGTCTTATCCTCATTTGGACCATAAAAATTTCACAGTACTGCTTGCCAAGTCCTGCCTGAAGTAATGGTTTAAGCCATCTACTCCTAGTATCTTGATAGTGTCTTAGTACAGGCCATCCTAAGAATGTATGCAGTAAAACTGCAACACCCCTTTTAGATGACGTTACACAGCTAGTATATTTATCCCCATGTCATTTGACCATAAACCCCTGGTCCTCTTCTTTTTATTCATTTTAGTTTATTGTAATAAAATAATTTTGGGTGAGTATCTTAGCAGAAAGGTCATGTTTGTCATAATGCCTACTTTTTTAACAAGGTACAAAGTTTGATCCTGACTTCTGGCCAATACCTGTGTTTGTGTGCTCTCCCTGTGACTGGATTTCTAAATCTTGTATATTGCTGGAGTATGTAGCCACTATAGCTCACTAATCTCCCACTTCTAGTTGCTGTTGTCTCAGTGCTAACTCAATGGCTGAAAGCTTTTTCTAGTGTTTAGTCACATTAGCTCTGATCTGCTGGACATTGTTTGCCATTGAACACATTATTGTAGAAAGGGCTTCAATGGAAGACCAGACCGCCCTCAGTTTTTCTTGGAAAAGAGGTACCGTTCCTTTCTATCAAGGTGGGTCATGTTTCTACATTCCTCTGAGCATCTTTGTAGTCCAGAAAAGCTACCATCCCTGTAAGTAATCTTTCACAACTATATCTGACTGTTTCTTCTGTATTATTCATGTTATGGCATTAACAGAACTCTTTGCTGGCCAGGGGGTTGATATTAGAACAACTCCATAAAGTGTGTGTCCATGTGAACCTACTTTCAGGCCTGAAATTCTGAGTTTATTCCTGTTGAGTCACTAGTGGTGCTTGCCAAAGCTGCAAGTTAACACATTCATTTACCTAGGAAATATTGTGTGACTCCACCATTCTTAATGTTCCCTAATATTTTAAATAACCGGGACTATCCACAGCATCCTAGTTTAAAGTGGATATGTAAAAAAATACTTTCAAATCTTTTTCTGTACATTTTTGACTGTTAAGCATTATATGTTTGTCTAATATTAAAATACCCTTTCTCAGAAGCACTTTAACATCCAGAATATATGATGGTGCAATATCACAGCTTTCACTTGTGTGCATTGGCCTTATTGTCTGTACCAAATGCCCAAAAACACACTTTTTCTTTTTTTTCATTTGCATAGTTCTATACATAACCCTACTGAAGCATTGTTTACACTGGGCTGTATTTCCCCCAATCCATTGGCAGATTTTTAATAGTTCATCAGGACTTTCAAGTTATCTGAATCAAAGTCACCCCCCCCCCTTAGGTTGACAATGAGAGGTCTTTCATAATGGGTGAATGAGGCTGGAAAACACCACTGCTGCTTGCAGAGACAGGTTTGGTTTTAATAGGTTATTGTTCTAACCTCCTACTTGCTGGAACCATGTAGGAGGCTGAGAGGAAACATAAGTGATGGTTGCCAGGATGTCCCACCTTGGAAGAAACATGGCATGCCTTCCATACCCATGCATTTGCTTTGCTGAGATTGCTGCTCTCTTTTTCTGGCTTCCCACAGAATGAGACAAGCAGTCTTGCTTTTCTCGCATGTTGTCTCACACTTCTTCCTCCTGCGAAAGGCAGACAGGATAACCCTCATTACTCGTCCCACATCTATTCCAGGAGGTGTCAATGCCACTGATAGAACTCATCTCTCCTGTGTCAGTCAGTCCTTTATCCCTCTGTCAGTACAGCTGTCTGTGCCTTAATATACTTGAGGTGTGTGATTACTGGTTCACAAAGACATTATACTAATGAAAGCTAATGATGTTTCTGATTTATTTATCTAATCCTTTGTTTATTATGTAAATTAAAAACTTCTTGTAGATCATTTTCACATATTACATGGGCCACAAGGGCAAAGGGACACATTACATATATTGAAAATGTCTGTATATTTGTTTTTATAACTAGTCAATGTGAGGAGCGTGTCGTAGAGAAGTTGGAAAAATGTCGAGGAATTCCCATCAGAGAATGTACAAATGACACACAGACAGAAGCCAGAGAACAGCAGTTAGATATAGGGCCATCAGATACTACTAATATTATGAATTTTGCCTACCAAAGTTTTGCACAAATCATGGCATCCTCTGTTATGGACATTATAGCTTTAAACCTGTTTACAGCACATCAGTTGTTATACTATTGCTGAGCTGGAATATTTGACTTTCTCAGGAAAGCTTTTCTAAGAGTTTACATATTTCAATAGCATGCTTGAATCTGCTAGTTATTCCCTTTTCCTCCTTGTAGTTGGAGCTGCTGTTATGAGTGACAGACCCTACACATACTGCTATGACTTTCTTTACAGCAGGAAACATGTAACTTGTAAAGGTCCTGACACTCTTCCATCTTCTTGGCACTGGAGTGTTGCAGGCCAGTATGCTTTGTTATCGACTTTTTCTTTTCCTTACTAATTAATTTTTGAGTCCAGTTAATAAATGATGTACCGGGATGCATATCAACATACCTTGTCAATGCCCTTTCCTCCAACTCTCCTCATATTAAAGTCACTCAACAGCTGAAGCTTGAAATCTTTGATATATGTAATTGATTAAAGGATCACTGTAGACAGAAAACAATCTATCTATCTATCTATCTATCTATCTATCTATCTATCTATCTATCTATCTATCTATCTATCTATCTATCCCATCATGAATTTCTACATAGTCCAAACCAGACAAGTATGAGCATGCGTTCACATACATACAAGCACATGTACACTCACATGCGCATGTAGACCAACATTGCAATGTAAACAGGTGAAGATAAACAACCCTTAATCTCTCACTTGTTTGTCTTCAGGACAATTATGTGCATCCAGTGATTTAATTAAGCAGATATCAGGATGAAAATTAACACTGGGATTGCTTTCATAGTTTATTTTAAATCCAGATTAGTAAAACTGTATATTGTTTTAACAGAATACAAAGGAAACAAATAAGTACCTTACAAAATATATAATTTATCTGACTGCAGAGGAGAGGTACTGAGCCTGAGCATAGACCTCATATACAGTACCAGGGAATGGGTTTTCAGTTTCAAGGTACCACACCTTATCTACATTCTCTTAGAAGAACCATCCATCTCTGTAGGTGACAAATGGGATTGCTCCTAAGAAAGATGATCATAAAGGACTATCAAGGGAGTATAAAAGTCCAATAAAATGAACTGGAATATACTGCTGTCATTTTACATTAAAAGTTATATTGGTCAATGGTTGGAGACTTCAGACATCAGCTTGTCAACTTTCCCTGTTGTTTCTGAGCTATGAATACATGCAAGCAAGTGGGGTTTTGGCTGAGAGGGTTAGAGTAAAGGCTATATAAGGGGATAGCTGTAGATAGTGTGTGTGTGTGTGTGTGTGTGTGTGTGTGTGTGTGTGTGTGTGTGTGTGTTTATTTGTTTATAGTGTGTGTGCAAGTGTTTCTGATTTAGGATAGGAGTTAGGGCTATGTTAGGTGACAGTTTTAATGGTATTTCTGTGTTATGGTCTTTATACAGAGTGTGTGTGTGTGTGTGTGTGTGTGTGTGTGTGTGTGTGTGTGTGTGTGTGTGTGTGTGTGTGTGTGTGTGTGTGTGTGTGTGTGTGTGTGTGTGTGTGTGTGTGTGTGTGTGTGTGTATGTGTTTTTTTACTTATCTTGTTTAGTGGGACTGTTGGGAAAGTGCTTTTGGTAAGCTAATGTGTCAAACTTGAGTTAGAGGCAGTGCCAGGGTTAGGGTTAACACACATGAGTAGTATTGTAATGGGGGAAAGAAGCAACACAGAGGGCACCAATAACTCCCTCAGATCACCTCCAGGAGAGCAACCTTCATTCCAGTTCAGAAAGACCCAGTTATCCAGCATGAGTTGCACAGATGGATGCACACTGAGGTGAACATTGCTATGCCTCCTTCTCTTCCTCATCTGGACCTGCACATTGAAAACACAATGGAACATGATAAGACACACATATGACATATGCACTATTTTGGTTATACTACTAACACACGCAACAGTCTAGAGGGTCATTCCTGCCTTCTGCAGAAGACATCCTTGTTCAAGTGACACTCCTTAGCAGCAGCAAATCATATAAACTACTGTTAAGCATAGGTGGGGACAGTTAGGACAGCAGGATATAAACAAAAAATAATAAATAAAAAATAAGTAGGTAAATGCATTTATAAATACACACATAAATAAATTAAAATGTATTTAGTACATCTCTGGCTGCATGTTGTGAGCAGCTGCTTACACTGGTGAAGCATATCAGGTTGATGTCACTTCAAGTCTTTGTATCAATGCTAACACTATTATCTTGTATAGGTAATTCCTTGGGCATCAGACAGCAGCAATACTAGGTCAGATCCAGCAATGGTCAGTGTTATTATTATTGTTATTATTATTATTATTATTAATTCCTCTTTAACAATAATTTTTAGGCCTAATATCTTTGAATATTAGGATTTGCTTCTTTGTCATTTGTTTGTCCATTTTTGGATTTTCTTTTGGAATTCACATTAATTTCAGCTGTTCTAGCTGGTCTTTTGTCAGTGTTATTATTATTGTTATTATTATTATTATTATTATTATTATTAATTCCTCTTTAACAATAATTTTTAGGCCTAATATCTTTATTGCAGACGTTCTCTGAATGTCCAACCCTTTTACGTTATCTTGTCTACCAAAAAAAAAAAAATCTTTCATACATGTGGATATCTGTATATCTTGCATAGACATAGGCTGAAAAAAGTCAGAAAGGTATTTGTAGCTCCTGAGTATACATACTTGGGTAGCAGTCGTATATTTATTGTCTATTCCAGGGTTAAACTGCTTGGTAAGAAATATCTACCTTTTCTTCAAACTATATTAAAAGCATTTATTTTTACCTTTGAGAGTCAGTGTCAGTTATGTTTCCCTTGGCCAATTATAAAACGCTGTATAATCATGTGCAGTCTATCTGCACCAAGCCAGGGATTATCTCTGACTTGCTAACTGATGCTGACCTTGCCTTTATGATACAAACACAGATTGATGGCACAACACCCTGTTTTTAACAGATTCCTTTATTCATTGAACTATATGGGGTAGGATCAGGTGGTGGGAGTTACCACTTGTTTAACCTGAGAGCTTCAAGTGACATTAATGGACAAAAAGACTACCAACGCATTTGAATTTATCCTGTCTGCAACAACAAACTTACAAGTCTCCTTCTCCTTTCTTGTTGTATAACAATATTCTTGAGGACATGTTTACACGAGTGCCTTGTTAACTCTGTATTCTGTAGCTAAAACATTGTGGTTCATGATTACTTCATTTTGTTGGTCAATGTTGAGTCAGTGGCTCTAATGAAGGAATTCCTCTGTATTGTGATGAGATTTGAGTTTGTTTTGGTTGTTACCTTTATTTCCCATAAACCAGGATGTAATCTTGACTTGTTATTCCTACTGAAAGTGATGATCTGTTCCCTGCTATTGAGTTTAGTATGTTCACTTCAAGTTCTTGATCTGTCCCATTTTAGTCCTTTTTATCATTTGTCTAATGGTATGCTGTAATTTCAGTTTAAAAATCACCATATCAGCTTTCCTGAGCATTCTTGCAGTTCTTTTCGGTGGACTCTAACATGTCATTGTCCAGTTGTCCAGTATTATTGCCTAGTTTTTGGCATGTCATTTACATCCTGACTTATTTTAAGGTATGTCAGCCATGATTTGATTTTCAGCTGAGGTCTCTGTTGCTGGAGGTGTGACAGCCTATGGAAAACTTTTCTTTTAGTAAGGATGCTGTAAAAATTTAAATGTAGAAAAGCTATAATAAGCTGAATTTATTTATTTATTTGACATTTGTTAACCGGGATAGTCCATCTGAGAAATATCCCTTTTTCAGTGGAGGCCTGGGTAGAAAAGCTCCACAGTACAAGTAAGGAAGAATTATAAGTTATTATTTTTTTCTGACAAAAAAAAAAAGAAACTGTTAAAAGTCTTTAACTTGCTGTGACGACCATGCCCTGGCTCAGCAATCAAGGAGCCTCAATCCTCACCATTAACACCAGGGAGGTTGTCTCATAGAAGAGAAGAAAGGATAACTAATACAGTAAAGTACAATTTCCTTTAAGTGCACACAGAGATCACAGTCAGTCTGGGGCTGGTTGCTCCCTTGCTCACCAGGTCCCCAATAAGACTCCCCACTGGCACAGCTATAGTGTCCAGGTCTCAGCCTAGCTGGGCAAACTAAAACCTCCAGTACCCTCTCTGTCCACCCAGTGCTTCGTCTCCCTGCCCAAGTAGCTGACACAGCAGACACACACTTTGAGATAAGTATTTATCAACTTCACAGAGACTCCTGGGAAAGGCTGACACAATCTCCAGCTGCGCCCCTATACCCAGACCATATGATAGTAATCCCTGCAACCACCCAGCTAATAATATCAGCTACAAAAAGGCCCTTAAAAGGGTGTCCAATTATTACTGTGCAATATTATTATCCAATTGGTAATGTGACTATACAGTCTAAGGCTTATTGGAAGGGCTTAGGCAGTAAACTCTATAAATATATAATGTACTCTAAAGCATAATTTATCTCTACATAAACCAGCCACAGGTAGAAGGTTTTAAAAATATTTAATAATAAATAATTAAAACAGAAGACAAAACTACTACACCACAGAGATATCTAAGAGTTCAGAGATCACACAGAAACTTAAAATAATACAGTAGGACAGGTCTGATTTCAAAGAAAAATACTTAATTAATCTTTACTAGCTTTAACTATTCCTACAAGAAATACAGTGCTAGAAACCTACATATGAGCTTAGGCAGAGTGCTGAGTTAGATATCCAAGATCAAAATGCTCCAAGTCTCTTGTGAGTAATAGTATTTAAACATTACTAACAAACATGTTTGCTGGGTCCCTCCCAAATTACATCATGTTGACACTTAGGTTTTCCCAGGCAAACTGCATTATTTAGCAATCTAACACCTGCTCAGAAACTTACAACAATAAAAGTCATTTCACGTATATACAGAAACCAGAGCAATAAAGCACATTCCACATTTAAATTCTGGTTATAAACTTTAGCCTTAAAACAATGGGCATGAAACCTTCATCCAGACTCACTGGAGCTGAATTCTAACATGAAAGGGTCACAACATGCTTCACTGGGCCAGTAGAGTGCAATGTTGTCACATATTTTGCAGTTCCACATTTCACAGTATTCTTTTACACTCAAGAAAACATGCCTGTATTTTTACATTTATTTACAAATGCCAGAATTATGTATCAAATTCTATTTGACTAAGCTGGCAGCCTTCGCCCATCTCTCCCCAATCATCACACTTGCTTCCAGTAAATATTGCAGCATGTAAAAATATAAAATGCATAAAACAGTGTTTTGTAAAACATCTGGGTATTGTTGTTGTAAAATGTATTAAAGCTTTGGAATCGAGTGCAGGCACACATATTGTAGAGTTCTACTGATTTCTTTCTAAGACTAATACCGAAAATGGACTGTACTTATAGAACTATGTGTCTGTTTAAACAAGAAGTTTACATTTGTAATCTAAATAAAACAGGAAACAGAGAACATGAGTCTCATACAGCTGTTTAGTCTTTGTCTTCTGAAGACTTCAGTGGTGTTTATGAATTGAGAGAATATGTTTTCAGTCCATTGCTTGTGAGTCGTCTATAACTACTAATTGCTCTTAAAGGTCAGAGGTAACAATCTTTCAGAACAAACATGTTTCAGTACATCTTCATCTACAGCCTGTAACAATACAGATATCAAACAGCTAGTGTTTTTTTAATTGCTGTCTTTTTAAATCCTTTATTCTTTGTTTCATGGTGTATGTAGATATTCACTTGCATACTTAACTTTTAAAGTGTATTGCTTAATTTTATTTATTTCAAATGTAGAATTTTATTCTATTTCAAATGTGTGTGGCTGCTGTTTTTAGTTTAAGGATATATTCACAGAATTAGTAACTAATCAACTGTTGACCTCCACCTTTTTATGAGTGAGTGTTTTAGCTGTAGCTACTACACAGTAATAGTATAACTGTCTTATTTTAAGTGAGAAAAGTAATTGTGCTATTGGAGTGATTGACTGGTCAAGTTAGTAGCAGCAAGTTCCTATAAAGACAAGAAAAGGGACATTGGCCATATTAAATTATTATTTGCCCCTCCAGTGAAACGTGTGTAGTGCTTTGTGTGCATATATGTGTGTGAGCATGCAGGTGTGTGTGTGTGTGTGTGTGTGTGTGTGTGTGTGTGTGTGTGTGTGTGTGCATGCAAAATCTTCTTGGTTAAACTTCAGTCACTGCTGATAGGACAGCAGTGGTGGAACTAGGCTGGGAAAAAGGTGGAATCCTGGGAACCAGTGGTTGTATCTCTGCTCTACAGCAGTTTCATGTAAATCCTGTTTTAGCTGTAATAGTTATTAGTCAAAACATGAGGTAGCAGTGCACATTTTTTCATATGCTGTTAAGGCTAGCCACCTGATGATGTATTATTCAGCAGACAGAAGTATGGTTTATGTGACCTCTCTACTGACCATCACATATACATTTGTGACAGCAGTGTGGACTGCAAGCTTGTATGCTTTTCATGACTTGATGGTAAAAGCTGGAATGTCATTGGAGGTAGTAGGTCTATGGAGTGACAGACTTGATCATTACCAGTCAGCTCTCTTATATGAAGGCAGCTTATCTGATGGGTAAAATGGGTATTCAGAAGTGAATAATTGAATATCACTGTTGAGCCTAGCCATCCTCACCAAAAACATTTTACAACACATCAGTGTGAAATAGCTCTTCATTTTTTTTTCTCTGCCAGGGTTGCTGCCATAAAATCCTTTTATCTCTTTGGGACTCCAAGGGTTGTTTTTTTGCTGAAGATGTGCTTGAAGTTCTTGGATTATATTAAGTGGTTTGATTAGTGAGTTCTTGATTGTTATTTCAGATATACACCTTACCAAATGGCCAAATCCCTGTCCTTTCGACTGGTTGCAGCCTACCTAGATATTGTGAGACTAATTCATTATCATTCCTTTGAGTATTCTCCGATGTATGTGGTTTTGCCATTGATATTGAAGGACGCCTTGATTAGTGTAGGTCTCTGAAAATCATCTCTCGACCCAGGTATCTTGTTATTTTCCATCACATGTCAAATCTTTTATTTCTTGACAAGGTTATAAAGAAAAAAATACACGTGGATGTACAACAAACTCAACAGAAGAATAAATCCACAGGGACAACTCAGACAGTCAAAGTGGATTTTTGTTCAGTCAACAAGCTGTCCACCAGATAACCTTAGCTTCTTGAGTCAGCAGATGTAGTACATAACATATTCTGACCCTCTGTTTAGATACCTGAAAGACACAGATTAAACAATACTTTAATTACACAAGATGCTTTCAAGAAATTAAGGAAATACAATGCTCATTCATTAACAGGACCAGTAATGCTGAGATACTATTAACTACAAGGAAACCTTCTAATATATTGCACTAAAAAGATTTATTTTATTTATTTATTTATTCATTCATTCATTCATTAGCTTTTTTAATAGGAAAATCTGACTGGGCCATGGCACGCCTGGCAGGAACTCTCCACAGTTTAATACTAAACGTGCTACGTAAATCACAAAGTTTAAAACTAATGTATAGTGCTAGAAGATTTCCCATTATTCAAGAGCCACTAAACAACTGACACCTTGAATTGCTTTAACAGACTCCAGTCCAATAAAATTAAAGCCAATGGCTTAGTCCCAATGTGAAAAAGCATGATGTAGTGCATGGAATGCTGTGGTTATGCTCCAAATGTGGGAAAAAGATATGCACATCCATGATGCAAAACCCATTCTTAACAGTTCTTAGGGGTGCTTGAAGGGGTGTTGCCATATGAATCTGATAGAGGGAGTGTAGAATGAAATGCTGTTCTGTAATGTTTTCTTTTAGTTAACCAGCTAAGTGTATGATTATATAAAAAGTCACTCCCCCAGATGGTATGCCTCCAAGAAATACATTTATCAGAACAAGAAAGTCTGTAGTTAACAATGAGAGTATTGTTTCAAACGGCATTTGACTTCATTGTCAAGGGGAAATTGTCAGACCCAGAAGGAAGATTTATAGCAGTTAAAGGGCAATGGTGAGATTTACTTTATCCCATATTTACATATACATTGGACCACAATCAACCAAGACACGACACATATTAATGAATCTTTCCATTAAGGAATAATTGTTTTGACTAGGGATAGAACCTTGTCTTTTCACAATGAGATAGATAATAAGGGTCTGGGCTATTTATGGAACCCCATTAGGGAATGTTCTTTGTTGCATAGCAAAACAAATATGTGACTGATGGACACAGCCCACCAAGGCAAATGGAATTGCTAATTGGCTCATTTATTACTTGTTGACATATTATAGGTACTCAAAACTGGATAGAATAATTGTCTTCTGGGCGACTTTTCATTTAACTGAGTGCTCAGAGTCTTTTTCCATTGCATTATCCATCTACACCTCTTTGATTTTACCTGTGAAGTTAGAGAACAGAAAGAGTTTTAGAAACATAAAGTTAAATATTTCTTTTTGTAGTAATAGTTATTTTATGGAATGGTCTTGTTCACAAATGAAGAGTTGGTCATCTGTTTTCCCTCAACTGACTATGTGGTACTGAAATGTTAGATATATTGGGTATATTCAAGGGAATGTTAAGGGTGAGTCTAAAGTAATACAATAGCAAAGAAAAGAGAGTAGGCAATTTGCCTGAGAATATTGTCAATACTTGGACAAGAGGCAGGAAATCCATGTGAGGAGAAACAATTCTGTGCTTCAGCGTGCAGAATTAGAAAAGCAAGGGGTAATCAAACTTATCGAGGCAGATGTGGATTTCAGCTCTAATCCTCTTAATAACAGGAAAGGATAATATTTATTTATTTGTTTAATCAAATGCAATTAAATAAATACTGTGATAGTCCATCTGACATGTGCCCCTTTTCAAAGGCGACTATGGGAGAAAAGCTCCAATAATGGTAAAAATGTACAGAGAAATATAATTACAATAAAAGTTAAACAATAGATGTAACATATAGAGTACAACAAAAGCAGACAGACAACTTTCTGGAGCTACAGTTACAGAAAAAGTCATATGACAAACACATTAACATTTAACTAGTTCTTTAACACATTAATATTTAGCCACTGGATTATATGCATATAGTACAGTCATGCATGATAACAATGAGAAAAATTAGAGAAGCATAGCAAAAACTGGATGTTTTGTCTAAACTTATAAATTACTGAGAGATATTTATGCTGCAGTAAGAAATTTAAGAAGGACCATACAATACAGATTGTGTACATGTTACCATCGGCAAATGAGTATAGGACAGGCAGAAAGTATTGAAATAATTAGTATATCACAAAAAGTCAAGACATACGCTTTGCCGGACACAGAATATGACAAACTATGTGATATTTAGTATTCTAGCCTTTTTAGATGCAAGGTGAACTATTTCCGTTCTGACATTTTTGAAGTGTTCCTGTGGTATTATAAAATGTTAGATTTGGAAGAGATCAGTAGCTTGGGCAGGAGAATGTGAGTAGACTTTTTCTTCTAAAGTTAGATTATCAGCAGGCATGAAGGATAATGTCTTATGTGTCAAGTCGAGCTATTAATTTCTTTAAGTGACCTTTCTGTAGGTAAGACTCTGGGATTAGATGGGATCCCATTGGAATTATATCCGTTAAAGTAAAAGTGGATGCTGGGTGGGGGTGGGGTGTCAGAGTGATTAATGAGGTGTTCGAGACAAGAACGGTTCCAGATGCTGGGCTGGAGGAAATAAGTTGGTAATTAGAAAGGAAGGGAAAGACGTTATGCAGCATTGGTCATATAGGTTAAATTTTATTTCAAATCAAGGTTGCAAAATTTTTAAAACAGTAATGGTTAAGTGATTATCAACATGTACGGCTTATCTTATACACTCAAATCTGTGTAGATTTATCTAGAGCTGCTAGACTCCTGGTATCTTGAAAAGTTTACTAATATTAAAAGAAATTGGTAATCGGGAAACGGGTGACAGTTATCAGTGCATGTGCCAAGAAGAGTGGATAGATGCTGAGAAAGCAATTGGCAGAATGAATTGGTATTATCTGTACAGAGTACTGAATTTATTTGGGTTTTCTTCAGGGTTTCCGGAGTTCTTGCAGCAGGTTTATGAGAAATACATGGCCAGTGTTAAAGTAAATCTGGAGTTCTCGTATGGTTCAATCTAAATACGATATGCTAGACATAGGTGCCAACTCCCCCTTCCTGTTCACATTGTACCTGGCTATAAAATAAGCATTACTGAAACTAAAGCTGTAGCCTTGACTTATACCCACAGTGAGATGTTGCAGGCACAATATCCATTTCTATGAAATACTGACACATTTAAATATCTAGTGGCCCACTTTTAATTGGGGGAATCAGGAGATGGAGGTACATTGTGGCAAAGATGATCTATGTTCTGGGGTATTCAGTTTCCCAAGGAAGAGGAGTAGGGTTTCTAGAGCCCTTGGAGGTGCTACTCCTTCAATGAAATTTCAGACATTTGGGTGGAAGTGCTTAAGTACATTTTCACACTCCAGGAAGTCTGACTGCTATGATCTCAGGAGTTGCCAATGCTTGTTGGAAGTGTAACAGGAGAAGTGGACCACTGTAGTCACATATTTTGGGAGTGTCCTGAGCTGGGGCAATTTAAAGCAGTAGTAGGGAATTAGAGAAATTTTTGCTAGGATGGTTAGAGTTTGATCTTTTCTATCTGGGAAACACATTAAGGTGAAAGTGGGCTATCTGAATGGGCCTTGTTGTTGTTGATATTATGGTAGTCAAAAAAAGTAATTTCAAGGATATGAAAACAGGTGAACTCTCCATTAATGGAATAAGTTCATAAACCTCTAAAAGACACTGTCAGAATGGAGTTACAGGGATTAGGCAATGAGGATAGGGATAAATATTCTAGCAAGTAGCTTTATTGGCTGTAAACATACAGTATATGATATAATGTGCGATAAACCTAATAAACTGGAGGGTGATAGTGCTAGGAGTGTGGCATAAAGTGTGGAATAAAGAAAATGAATAAAATAGGCATCATCGTGACTTTAATCATGTACTTTCTTTAAAAATATTAGGTATATTCTAGTAAAATGTACAAACCTTACCTTTTAAAATGCACAGTGGTTATTCTCATCATAAGTAATGCATTTAAATATGGGTTTATATTGTTCAGACAGTAAAGAACAATAAATACATTTTCACATACATTTCTTGACATTTAGATGAATCTCTTATGATCATTCTTCTGACACATGATCTCTATTCTAAAATGTACTTTTTTCATAACTGCAAAATATAGATTGTATATTTTTGACATTGTGCACGTAATACTATTACATGTATTTTAAATAAATGCAAGACTGATATCCCCATTGAAAACTAATTGTAAAATATTTGAGTAAGCATTTTTTTAAGCTTGTGTACAGTAATACATGTAAGCAGATCATAGCTTAAGTATTCACTAACACAGTAGGAACAAAAAACGTAAATGTAACACTATAGATGGATGTAAGTAGCTGTAAATTACTTTTCAGTAGCATTATAATGCCATTTCAGTCCAACTTTAATAACAAAAAAAAAGAAATTCAAATTAATCTAATTCACTAAACCCTACTGCTTCACCAAAATGCTATTTAGAGCAGCTAAGCATTTCATTATGTATGTTTCTTATAAGCACACCAGAATGATGAAAAATTGTTTTGATGGCTTTTTATGTAGCAATATCCCTTCATCCTTACTTTATTTTTCTTTTTTTTTTTTGACAAGGAATTAATGCAGTACATTAGCATGCAGAAAAAAGAATATATTTAATTGTAAAAGTGATGTTGTTAAATTACTTTTAAATGAGTTTATTTTTAATGGTTCATTAGGGTTCTTGAAATCGTTCACTGGATGATTGCTTCTTTGCTCTTTTGTGATTTATTGCAGATTCTTGCATACTTTCACAGAGCAGACAAAAGTGACTTGGTGATAAGTACCATTTGTCTCATTTCTTTAGTCCGCAAGTGCCACCAACAAAACCTTTTACTTTTACAGATAACTAGATCTCTGTAGCATTGTTATACTATCTATTCTGCCTGCTGTAAATCAGAAGTGCATCTCTAGGATATTATTTATTTCAGGAGACAATCTGCATTGTAAAATCAAAATATGAATCTTGAAGGCCAGACGTACACAGTAAATGCTCTTCTTTCCTGTGTCAACTAGGCTATCAGTATAAGATTACGTGAATCATTAGAGATGTCTGCTAATCATTACAGGTTACCATTAATATGAGAAAAAGGACTAGCACCTAATAAATTACATAGATATAATCAAATGGCTGTTTAAGTATATACATAAAGGAAGGAAGGAATGAAAGAAAGAATAATAGGCAGAGTCAAAAATAACATATAAAAGAAGGAAACAGCACAGTCGGAGATAAGAAATGAACCCCCATGCACAATGTATCTCTGACTACATTATCAGTTCTGTATCCAACAACTAGGAACCAGCCAGTTGTAGGCAAAAAAAAAAAAAAAAAAAAAAAAAAAAAGCAATGTTTTTCCAACATGTTTTAATTCTACACTGATAATGGTATTTGCAGTTGTGGCAGTGCATTGTACTGATTTTTTAAACACAGAAGAGCGTACAACAACCTTACTTTGTGCATCATATAGACAACAATTTAATGTGTGCTGAGTGTTGCATACACTGAAAAGTGTGCTGTAATGGGAATGCTTAATTTACTAGAGAAACTGTACAATATGACAAACAGAGGGCATTTTTGTTCCACTCCAGCATTTCCAACCATAAAAGATGTTAATGTGGCTAGGAACTGGACACTTAAGAGCAGAAGGATTGATGGGTCAGGCGTCTGTCCCCACATCCTGAGATCCTGTACTGCACATAGACTCATTCTAATAGGGACCTTCTAGAAAATCTCCAATTCTGGTCCCAGTAGTTAGATCAAGAGCTGTACATGTACACTAATGGACTATACTTCCCTTTCTGGCATGCAGTAACTGAGGAGTGAGAAAAATGGAAGAAAAAATAAATATAAAGAGGAAGATAACATGATCTGGCACTGAGAGCATGAAAATAACAACGGGGGTATACATTTTTGTTTCCCCTTGTGTCCACATTAATTCTAGTTTTAAATGAAACAATGGTCCAACCAAACACTTCACTTTTCATCTCTCTCTGCCTAACTTGACTTTAGCTGAACATATTCCTTTGAAGAATGTTGTTTATTTGTAGTGGTGGTTGTTTGATTTTGAATTTCCCATGATACTTTGTTCTGGTAGAGACTGCTAGCACTATGCATTTTTCCTAATTTGCGTAGAATTCTGTTGTGTATCTTTCTACTGTGAATAAAAACACAATTGTAGCATTACAGTAAAACCAAATTGTTTGAAAGAGGGTCAAATAGTCAGGGATTTGAACATGAAAAGAAAGTTACTGTAAAGTGTGGTTCATGCAATCAGTGCTCATTTATTCTTGAAGAGAAAAATTTGGTTTTGGAAAACAGTGTTCAGTCTAGAGTATATTTCTTCAAAGGCAATTGTAATTCAAAACTAATGGTGTATCTTGGTAAATGTCCAGGATGCCCTACATTTTATGTAGGGAAAAATGAATGCGGCCTTTCATCTACTGCTCTGTCTTTTTCAAAGTTTAAATTTGCAATTTTGGATCAACTCACTTTGAACCTCCAAGGTGGAGCTGTTAAAACAACATTATAGAATAAATAACTTAGATGGTAACTTAAGTCGCATGCCCTGTATTACCCAGGGATTGATTATGCATCTATTCAGCCTATTTTGAATTTGACAGCAGCTAAACTACAGTAATGATTCAGCTAAGAGGTGATTTTTAAAGTTTATTTTTTAAGTTTATATAAGTCTTGTATTGATTTGTGTTGTTCAGATTTTAACGCATTTAGTAATTATATTGAAATTGTATTTTATGTCTTTCAATCTTACAAGCAATTACTCAGTTAGTTACACTTGAAATCATATAAATTGCAGTGTGTTATTATGGGGCATTCTGATCAAGTCCTGCTTGTGCGAGGATAAAAGCACTAAATAAACGTCCTTTTTTACCTGATATCTTGTTTGGAAAGTTTCTTGGACTCTGGCTCTAGTGTTATTTTATTTGTATCTTTCTACTGTATTAAGGTCTGTGGAAGGTGCGATTAAAGCAAAAATGTATATTTTGTCAAATAATAGGTTGAGGACATAATGTTTATAGTCCTTAACTTCATTGGAGTTTGCTGTAGGAGATTTTGAGAGGTTAAAGAAGAAGTTCACAAGTGTACGAACAGACTGCACTGGAGAAGGAGATACTGCAGTAGAAATGCAAGAAACAGCCATATTTATAAGAACCATATTGAGAATTCTTTGTGTTTATTTACCAGCTGCTCAAGCATTTTTTTTTTGTTTATTAGGTTTAGGAATTTTTGGCCATATTCTTCATTGGAGGTATAAGTGTCCCAGTTTATTGAAGGATAGTTAAAGTCATACAAAATAAGGGAGTTTTTGGTAATAAGAAGATCATTTTAAACACTGAGGAATCTGACATGATCATTAAGGGACAATGAAAGTGTTTTGTAACAAAACTTAGTTGATAATTAATCCTTCATAGAGTGATCTGTAATTCAATTAATTCAGTTTGTATGATCCTATGGATCTACCTGGAGGTAATATATTCACTGAAAGATATGAAGACTCCATAGAATAGTTGTCATTGGGCTCAAAAGTATAAAAAATCCTAGTATAGAGGGAATGGTCTCTTTACATGTAATTCAAGTATCAGTGATTAAGCAGTCATGGATGTTTTACAAATGCAGGAGTGCCTCAAGATAAGCCAATTTATTCTTAGACTTTGGCATTAAGGATATTTTGTTTTGGTTCATGCTAAATTAACTGAACTCTCATTCTGAAAAGATTATGCCACATGGCATGTACATTATAATCTATTAATGCTATTTCAGGTTCTCCAGAGAATATGATGTTACCACTTTATAGAAAGCCAACCTTTTCTAGTACAACATTCATAGTACGCAAACAGCTTTTTTCCTTTTCAGTTAGTTATTAGAATATTTTAACACATCCCTATTTATAATCCATTGTTTTTAATATATAGTAGGTATTGAGAATGCTGAAAATGTAATGTGGTATATATGAAAAAAGTTATCAATATTTATTTGTACAAACTTTTTATAATCTACATCGACCACAGTCTGGTGGTATGCATGGCTCCTACACAATTTCAAAAAATATTTATTACCAGCTAATGCAACAAGAAAATCTTCATCCTTGTGAGTATGACATTATTTAAATATAAGGCTCTGTTCACTGCAAACGTACAACAACCATATGTCCTGGTCACGGTATATGTCAGAAAACTGATGGACTGAAATCTAGAATTGCATTAGTTTGAAACTTAAAGCATCAAATGCCAGTATTTCTTGGGATCAGGGGGTTACCCTTTTCCTTATGTGGTGTGATCCTGGAGTTGATATGTGTATATATATATATATATATATATATATATATATATATATATAGGTCTACTTTTAAATGTCAACATTCTGAAATCTCGACTTTTAAAAAAAACTACCCAAAACATCGAGATTTCAGAATCTCGACATTTAAAAGTGGGTTATAAAAAATAAAAATAAAGTACAACGACCTTTTTGCAGGGGGGACAAGCCACCCTGCACCCCCCCGTACTTAAATATATGAACTCCAAGATCGCACTACAGTGAAGAGAATGGTAAGTGCAACAGGAGCATTACCGTTCTCTTCAGTGTAGTGTGATCTTGGAGTTGGTATATTTAAGTAGGGGGGGTGGGGGGGCTTTCCCCCTGCAAACACTTTATTTTAAGGCTCCCTCTTTTTTTTAACCCACTTTTAAATGTTAAGATTCTGAAATCTTGATGTTTTAGGTACTTTTTTAAAAAGTCAAGATTTTGGAATCTCGACATTTAAAAGTGGACCCATATATATATATATATATATATATATATATAGACAGAGAGATATAAAATACCCAGGGGTTATGGGGTACTGAGAGGCATGCCCCATGCAAAAAAGCCATTTTTTGTTTTACTAGCATTCAGGGAAAAAGTAGGTTTGATGTTTTAAAATTTAAACTAGTGCAGTTAAGATTTTGCTTTATTGATCTACTGACATTGACCCCTGGTAAATATATTTAGTTTCTTTATGACAGCAATGGGTGTGGGCCAGTCCAAAAATTATTAGTTTCTTTTTTTTCCTCATAACATGCATTTTCACTCTACTTTACGTTTTTAAGATGCATAGGATTTTCCTTGGTTTGTAAAACCTATTAAGTACATTATTATGTATATCTGTCTTAGCAGTAATACTCTCTGATGTGCAAAACTCATAATTAAGCATGTTAACATGCAATTGTATGACATCAGTTTAAGTCTTTTCTTGGTCTTGGAAACTGATTTACAAAATTGTAGTATGCATTCAATTTGTTTATCCGCCTCATCTCCAAAAGATTTGGACCTCATATGGTTGCAACAAGTGTACATTCATAACTTGGTATTTGAATACATCTGGGCAGACCCCAAGACAACTGCCATGCCTTCTACACATTTAAGAAATACAGATTTCAAGTTGGGGCATTTTAAATCTATCCACAGACTTGTTTATTCTGTATTAGCCACCGAACACAGAATCTAGTCTGCATGTACTCCAAATAATTTGTTTAAATTATTCACTTTTCCTGTATTTATAAGAGGCACATTTAGGATGTATGCAAAATCTGACATGGTTTTTAAGGTTGGCTGCCTACTTTCAGTCCTATTAATTCAGATTGGTTTTGGAACCATTTTTTATCAATCCACTGAATGAAAAATGTTTTTTTTTCTTTCTGTGAAAGTCATCACTATGATCAAGCAATCCCCTTTTGTAACATTTTTATTTTTTATAAATGTGCAGTTATCTTACTGATGATTTATTACAAACGAATCTAAAGCTTTCACCATATGTTTGCACCTTCTGTAGATTACATCAGTAAATGCTGCATGCATTGGTTTGTAAGCTTTTTATATTTCACTTTCTGAGATTTCTTTTTCATACTAGTAGAAATCCAACACATTTCTCTGAGATGCTGCTCATGCTTACTGGTAACGGAAATGCCTTTTTCAGGAGTTATTTCTTCTTTAGTCCTACATTTTTTCAAAACTGTATTTAATAGCAATTTGTTGCGAATGTGACTGTCAGGATTTTGACTTCTACATGTGTATAAAAACTAAAAGCTCATGGCAGGATATGAAACTT
Organism: Protopterus annectens; assembly: GCF_019279795.1. Classification (NCBI taxonomy): domain Eukaryota; kingdom Metazoa; phylum Chordata; order Ceratodontiformes; family Protopteridae; genus Protopterus; species Protopterus annectens. The sequence continues at coordinate 233,407,134 of NC_056726.1, read as the reverse complement.
GTTTTTTCCTACAGGCAAACCCCTTCACCTACATGAAGTTTTATACTTGATATAGTGAGCTCTGAGCTAACTGTATCCTAGAAAAAGAGAATTTTCCCCTGGAACTATATGTTTAAAAAAAGAATGACTTTTTTGCCTTAATTATCTGAATAATTTATTGATAAGCTTTATTTACCAACTCAGTAAAATAAAACATTATTTAACATTTATCTCCATAATTTATTGCTAAGCTGTATTTCCCAACTCAGTAAAATAACCAATTACAATTAACTTTCTGTCTGTAAGAATTAAATGTGAACTGCACATGTGTCTAATGTTTGGTTAAGATTATTTTTAGCAACAAGAGTTGTGTCAAATATTTATTGACTGCATTCTCAAGAGGAAGATTTAGCTTTAACCTATGTTTTACTCCAAAACACTTCATTTTTTGTGATGCTGTGATAAGCCCTCATTAGGCCAGTAATCAAGGAGCCTGAATCCTCACCACTGGCACTAGAGAGGGACATTCACTTGCAGTAAAAATGAATGCAGTCAGTATTTCCAGCTGCAGCTCTCTCTACCAAGTACAATTTCTCTTCAGAGCACACAGTGCACACACTCATCCTGGGTATGGATTTCCCTATATCTGTCTCCTTCCAGGTCCCCAGCAAGACTTCCCACTGGTACAGCTCTAGGTTTAGGTCCTCAGCTGAGTGTCCAAGCTAAGTCCTCCAGCATCCTTTCTTTGAAACCAGTGTTTTGTGTCCCTGCCCCAAGTAGCTGCTCACACATAAAAGCCTGGCACAGATTTTCCTGCTGTGCCCCTTCTGCCCAGAGTATAAGGTAGTTATCACTACTACCCTAAGGACCTTAACAAAGGGTGTCCAATTATACTGTATAATATTAATACTAGTACAAATGGAAGTAGTTCACCAAAACAGCTAGGCCTGCAGGAGTGGCCACACAGTGTCCTCAAATAAATATAAGCACTATCAAAGGTTAAATACTTTTTAAAAGGACCAACCACAATACAAGTTTTAAATATATTTAATAATAAATAATAGAACAACAAGAAAATACTGAATATATATTTACAGTAAACCGCAGAGTTAAAATCACAGGAAATATTGAAAATAACATTAATGGACTGACTCAGACAAGTAAAGAAAAACAATATTTAAACTAAGCTTCACTATATTTTCCTGACTAAAGCTAGGAGAATTACTATTCCCTACTTACTTAATAGAGCAAGGCAGATGGTGTGGTGAATGGTCCTTCTTGTTGTCAGGCCCAAGACAAAATACTCAATGCTCAGAGGTTACTCCCTGTAATATCTAAAATATATAATTTCCATGGCTTGCAGAATTATCTAATCTGGTCCTGAATCTAGGTTCCCACACTATCCCGTTTTGAACTTGAGAGGTGAATTTGACATAGACATGTAAAAAATGCCTGTATAGAGCTTTTCTAATGTTTATGACAGTTATGAGGGAAAGGAACAATCACATCATGTCCCCTCTTTTTACTGAAGCTAATAAACAATGGCTTCTTCTAGACCTACCATCTCTGGTCCTATTCGTTACTGTGAGATGCCATTTTAATGATTTAACAGCTCATTTATGTTTCCCTTATTTTTCTTAAAGTAAGATAGCTGGTTAACTTCTGCTCTTCCAGGGTCCTTTGCTAACATATATATACATACATTCTCACATATTTTTCCCTTCTCTGTCCAACAGAATCCACTGTTGATACATTTTTCAACACTAGCGATTTTTATAAATACATTTTGATATTCAAACTCCATACAGTTCTAGTACATTTGCAACATAAACATCCACACAAATCAGTTTGATATTCAAATGACATACAGTTCTAATACATTTGTAACATAAGCATCTGTACAAATCAGTTTGATATTCAAATGCCATACAGGTTCCAAAAGATTTAGAACACAAGCATCTTGTACACATCAGTTTGATATTCAAAGGATATAATTATTTACAAAACTCCAGCTAGCTATGCAGGCACTAGCCCATACCATCACAGATGCTTCGTAAATATTTGGAAAAAAATAGTTAGTACCCCAAACAGCTTCATCTTTACTGAATCTGAACAATCAGATGGTCACGTTTCCTACTTCTTCAGTAATTTTGAAATGTCTGTTTTTGTTTTAGAAGCCTTTCTTACTTGAGTTTTAATCCAGTTCATTAGTATGAAAATGTGGTATCTTCAGTCCACAGAGTGCAATAGTTTAAGATAGCACAGAAATGAATAAAAGTTAAGATTCTTCATTCAAGTTACATTAAGCTTATGCACTGATTTATGTGCCTTCAGGAGAGCATCTCAGCATCTGATAGCTTGCAAGAGCAGACTCAAATCAATAAGTAATAGTTATTTTAATGCATGGACCATGCTGATTATGCCATAAAATAAAAAAGCAAAATGAAAAAAAAAAACAAAAAAAAAAAAACAAAAAAAAAAAAAACTAAACTTCATATAACAAGGTTCATACCAGTGCACCTTGTTGCAACATGTTTATAGTGCATGGAGCAAGCTGACAATACTATGGTATGCATACAAAGACAAGCCAGTTAAGTGCCAGATTGGCACATAACCCAACCTTAACAGATGTTAAGACACCATTGCTTATGTTGCTAAGGTTAGGTCTAGCACCAGGCAGTAAAATCTTCCAGTGCTGACCGGCACATGACAATGGCAGAAATAAAGGTTTTGTTTCTGCCTGCTGCCTCTACTGGTAACATGTCCACAACTACTCAAACAAATTCATCTGCAAGAATACAGGATGTATTAGAATCCACTTTTTGAAGGATAGAAACTCAGAAACTCAAATGGATGTCATTATTTAGTGACTTCAGTACTCAGTAGTTTGTATGAAAACCACAGATTTTATGAGAAACAGACTAAAAATATGAAGGCGTAATCTGAAAGTTTTGTGAAAATCTAGACAGTTGAGAGGTATGAATGGTGAGTATAAATGTAACAGAATATGCTACACTATCTCTCTAACAACACTCACCAAGTGTTTTATGGCTTTGAAACCTGGGAAAACAGTGATGCCCCCTCCCCCATAACTAGTAGTACATGGAGCTGATAAAGCTACAATATACTTATTTAGTCCAATGTTGGTTTAAACCATTGACTGGCAAATAAAAAAAAATTATATCAGTGATCACAGAAAAAAATATTAATAATTATCCTGTGGTGATTAACTTTGACCCAGTACTTCTGAATTATACATTTATGACTAAAATAAAAACTACTACCTTCAAATATCAGCAACAACATAAAACTCAAGAGCTTATGAAAGGGCCAAATTCTGAACTAAGATAGTACAGTATATTTTATTCAGAAAGCATCCAAACAAACTATGTACAGAGGCTTGAATTCCTCAAAAACTAATACTGGTGCTCTCCTTGATCTGTAGGGTCACACTGGAATCATAAACAGTTTTATAAAAATATTCATTTGTTGCACAACCATATATAACATGCCTACTGTTTAAATTAATCTGAGTTCTTAGTTCGGAACATAGAAGCAAGTAATCTTGTTTTTAGACAAATATGTAGAGTCCCTTTTTAGTCCAGTGGGATATTTCCATACCCATAATCCCTTTATTACTTAAAAAACTCATAAAACAACAATAGAAGTTAAGCACTTTCGTCCTGTGGTAACTGGACTTCATCAGAACAATTACCCATAAATCAAGAAGCCTTTTTATACATCATACTAAATTAATTGATTACATAATACTCAAATTAGTAAAATTTCCTTAGAGTGCCAGCATAAACAGCTACAATGTTATCAAACCTACTAGTAAAAACATGTAACAGTTGGAAAGAAATAATTTACAATAATACGCAGTGCACTTGAAAGATTACTACAGCTAAAATTAAAAAAAATGTTTTCAGTTTTTTATATAATATTCTTAGCTAAAAACTTTTACATACTGTATGTGACACATATCAAATATGTACCCTATGGCATCAATGCATCACAAGGCATAGTGAGCTAGGGAACTTTCACCAGCAGTTTAAATCATTTGGGGACTATGTGTATAAATTCAAAAAGCTTCAACTCGAAACGAGTAACCTCAGAGAATGCCTGCGTGTGGAACATATACCAAAGGGATTAAGGGTATGGAAATATTCCACTGGACTAAAAAGGGACTCTATTCTGCACCAGGACCTGTTGAAAATGTTTAACAGGCATGGATGTGAGTTGCTTGAACTACTTGTTAAGGAGTATGATGGACAAATGTGTGAACTTAACGTTGTTATTAATAGACCAAATGAAAGTATGCACAATGATTTATTATTTGAAAGTAAGTTAGTGGAATACAATGATATGCTTAAAAGTACTAAAAGTGATATTTTATTGATGAAAAGTAAGAAAATTAAAAAACTTGAAAGAGGTAGAGCTGATTAAGACAACGGTGTAGCCTATCCACCCCCCTCAAGCTTTGGAAATTAAATATCAGCTTCCCATGTAGACCATGTAAATGGGAAGCAAACTTACTAGAAGAAGTTACTGAATCTGAAGTACACTGAAACCAACCTGAATCCCCTTTAAGGAAACCCTGCTGAGATGTTCAGAGGCTTAGAGAGAGAGAGGAACAGGCACAACACCATCAGACACCCCCGAGTTATTGGGAGTCAAATGCTTCTAACAACAGGGGGAGGGGGCAGAGAGGTAGAATAGGATGGAGAGGGAGAGATGACCGCAATTACAGGAATTGGAACTAAACAAGTATACCATTATAAACAATGCACAAAGAGATTTAAATGTCTACAACTATAGTGTGTTAAACATTGGTGTTAATTGGACAAATTTATTTGAAAATGGATTTACCTTTGTACCCACCACAAATATAAAAATTGAAGAAGCCCTGTTTCAGCTAAAGTTATACACTAGAAGAATTAACTTTAGGTTGTACTTCAATGACAACAGACATGTTGAACTTAATTCCTTTTCTGCAAACCCCATTAAGAGACCTAGTACTTTTAAGCCCCCCTACAGTTTTACTCTTTGAAAAGCTGTGTGAATTTAACTTTTGAATTTATTTAAAACCAACTAAGCATGCAAGAGGTCAACACAACTGGAGTGACATGAAAGCCACACTTTTACAAGAAATAATGAACAACAAACGTATGCGTGGTATGAAACCAGACAAGGGGGGTTGGGGTGGTGGTAATGGACAGGAATGATTATGTAAACAAAATGTTCAGCATGTTGTACTCCAACACCTACGAGGAAGCTTCCATCAATGAAATAAATATAGCCTATTGCAAAATAGATCTTATTCTTGAGGACATGCTTTTGAATAGTCAAATATCTATGGGAGAACACAATTTCCTTAACATATGTAACCCCAAGATCCCCACGATATTCGGGATCCCAAAGGTTCATAAAAATATCGTAGATCCTCGATTGCATCCTATAGTTGATGCTAAGACATAAAAAACTTTTGTGTATTGCAAAATACATTGATTTTTATACAAAAACTGTGTTAAAAAGAAACCCAGTCATGTTAAGAGACTCTAGGGATTTCCTCAGAAGAACAACCAATGATTTGTTTAGGGAAGAGATTATATTTGTTACTATCGATGTGCAGGATCTGTTCTTGGTTATTCTGCAAAGAATAGTTACAGACTGGTTTTATGACTGCCTAAGACACAACACTACACTGGATCAAAGAAAGGTGGATATGCTCAGGGAACTCATTGAAGTAGTCTTAGAAAACTTCTTAACGTTTGAGTTCCAGTACTTTCTGCAGAAAACAGGAGTAGCAATGTGGGCTGCTTGTGCCCCTATGTTTGCAAACAAAGTCCTTTCCTATTGGGAATTGAACTATGTGCTAAATTCAGAATGTAAGGACTATTGGACATTCTGTGATGTTTTTTACATGATATGTTTTTTTCTGGATTGACACTGTAGATAAATTGGATATGTTTTTGACTATTTGCATACTACTTCAGATTTCTTGAAATTCACCATGGATATTCAGGGGGACACTATGCATTTTTTGGATATAACATTTACCAAAAATTATGTTAGGAAAGGATGTGAAACAACTATATACAGGAAACCTAGTCATTCCAACTCTCTGTTACACTTTGAGAGTATGCATCCACTACACCAAAAAAAGTCGTTCGTAAAGGGGCAATGCTTGAGACTAGCAAGAATGGTGTCAGGAGATGACTACCAGTTGGAATTAGAAATTCTTAAAGGTATGTTTGTAAGGAGGGGATATCCAGAATTGTTTTTGAAAAAATCTTTAAAGAAGTCTGTAAGAAGAGGTTCTCAGGGCACTTTATTTCACTATTAGGAAGGTCTAATGCTATACTCACCACCCCTAGTGATAGAACGGGCGACACAGCAGAGGGAACAAGTGGTAATCAATTCAACAATGGAATGGTGTTGACTTACACTAATGAATATGATGACTTAAGGGAGATTTTAGAAAGAAATTGGACTATCTTTGAAGTCAACCCAGACCACCTTAGTGCAGTGGGAAAAAGACCAGTAGTGATATAGAAAAAAGCTCCTAGTTTTAAATTGATACTGGAAAGAATGGGAAGATGTAAAAATAAGGGAAAAATGGTCAAGTGGGGAAAGTGTAATCCATGCAAGTATGTCATGGAAGGTTCTTCCTTTAATATACACGGCTTTGGGTACATAAAACCTAGTGGCATGTTTACATGTCCCACCAAGGGCATTGCTTATCTAGGGTTATGCACACATTGCACAGCATCTTACATAGGGAAAACTAAATGTAAATGCAGGCAAAGGATATATCAACACATATATGACATCAAAAATAAAGATGAAAACAATGCCCTATATAGGCACATTAAATCCAACCCCATGCACCATAGGTTCATAGGTTGGTACTAGGCTATTAGCCCTAGGGCCTATACAAGCCTGGCCATAACAATTCCCTGGCTATTTCTTCCCATACTACTGACTTCCCTGGACCCCTGTCTAGCAGGGTGACTGACGTGATCCCTGGGGTGAATTTCCTTTCTCCCATCCAATCGTCAAGGTTCCTTTTGAAGAGGGCCAAAGAGACACTTTGCTTGACATGTATGGGCAGTCTATTCCAGAGTCTGGAGAGTCTCTGGGTCAGGAACCTATCCCTCCAGCATGTTTTGTTTATTGTGATGACAAGGTTTAGATCCCTGGAGTGTGTGGCTCTGAGGGATTGGGATTTCCTTAAGTGTAGCATGTCCAACAGCTCTGGGTTTGACATGGCCTTGTATGTTAAGCAGAGATTACCTCTGAGTAGATGATATGCGACAGAGTATAGCTGGAGATTTTTAAGGCGGTCAGAGTAGGGCATCTGCTTTAGGCCTGTGATTCTTTTAGTGAGGTATTTCTGCAGCCTTTCCAGTTGTTGCAGGTGTCTTGAGAGGTACATACCAAATAGGGCATTGTATTCTATAATGGGTCTAATGAAGGATGAGTACAGTGGGACACTGACCTCCTTTTTTCTGGATGAAAAACCCTTAGTGATGAGGTGTGCCACATAGAAGGATTTCCTGACTGTTGTGGCGATGTGGTTATCGAAGGTGAGACCACAGTCCACCTGTGTCCCTAAGTCTCTTATCACTCTTTCGGTGTTTAGTGTACTGCCACCTATGTGGTAATTCACAGGTACATGTTTAAGTTTTGCATTATTGAACAAGTTAACTTAGGTGAGACGGGGTAAGCAACTGATGATTTCTTAGAATTTTTAGAACTTAAATGGCAACTTAGGACCAATGCCACCCAGCCATCAGGTTTAAATGAACATGTTTCAATTTCCAGCATACTAAAACTCAAAGCTGGATATTATTTTGGGTAATTATGCATTGATGACATAGGGTATGCATTTGGTATGTGTCACATAGGGTATGAAAACGTTTTTAGCTAAGAGTATTATATAAAAAAGTGACAAAATGTTTTTAATTTTAGCTGCAGTAATCTTTCAAGTGTACTGCATATTGTAGTAAATTATTTATTTGTAACTGTTACATGTTTTTCCTAGTGGATTTGATCACATTGCAGCCGTTTATGCTGGCACTCTGAGAAAATTTTACTAATTTGAATATTATGCAATCAATTAATTTAGTATGATGTATAAAAAGGCTTCTTGACTTATGGGTAATTGTTCTGATGAAGTCCAGTTACCAGAGGACGAAATAGCTTAACCTCTATTATTGTTTTATGAGTTTTTTAAGTAATAAATATATGTTTTGAGCAGCACTCAACTCTGAAGTCTTTTCCCACTAGTGTGACTGACTGTGAATTGTGTAAAGCAACTTGGAATACTTTACTATTTGTGTGGAACTTAGATGAAATTAATTACACAGCCATCTTTTTTATTATTTATTACAATTCGGTATATATACTGTCAGGGTTATAACGTCTGAGGGCCTTCTTGTTGTTTGATCAACTTAAAAGGTTAGTAAAATGAATTTGTGGGACAAGTATATATTTGAGGAATATAAGATGTAATACTTTCCCATGATTACAAACTTGATTGACTTTGACCTAATTATTTTCCAGGTGCTTGTACAGTCAGTAAGGTGTTGCAGGTAATTAGTACAGAAGACATTGTGAACAAATGTTACAACTGCTGTATGACCGCTGTTCAACAACAGTGACTTATCTGGCATGGCAGTAGCAGTGTCACACAACATACTGTATTTGATGAAATCACTATAAAACTAGTACTGCTATGGCTTATGCTTGTGTGTGCGTATGTGAGCTTGGGGGTTGATTGACAGTGGATTTAAGGATAACAAGTTGTCTGTAACTTCTTTCACTTGATATGTGGCTAACTTTGAAGGTTTAACTGAAACAAGATGTGTTTGAAAACAACTTATCATTGACACAGTGGCACAGGGAGTAGTTTTGCCATTTCAAATTGCATTGCTCTGGTTCAGTTCTTAGCTGTTGCATTTTGTGTGCACAGTGTGCATACCCTCCCTCTTACTGAATTTACTGAATGGGTTTACCCATGTGTTATGGCTTCCTCCAACATCCCAAAGACATGTTGCAGGTGAACTGGCATTCCTCTAGTTTGCCTGAAAGAGAACATGCAGTGGCGTGTTGTGTTTGTGTGTGTGTGTGTGTGTGTGTGTGTGTGTGTGTGTGTGTGTGTGTGTGTGTGTGTGTGTGTGTGTGTGTGTGTGTGTGTGTGTGTCTGTGTGTGTGTGTATGTGTGTGTGTTTGCATCTTGTGATAGATATGGCTTGTCAGTGGCAGTGTTTTTGTGTATGTGCATCTTGTGATAGACTTAGTTTGTCAGCGGTAGTTCGTGTGTGTGTTTGTGTGATTACTGAAAGAAGTATCATCTATTAATAAATTACCCTTAATTTAGATATTAATGGACTTCTAAAATAATCACTTTTGAACAGTATAAAAAATACATCTGTGTCATTTAAAAACTGAATTACAAAGTCACCTGTTTACAGTATTTGTTTTCCATCTGTCTTAATTATCAGTGCCATAGCTCTCAACCTTCCATCTCCAAAATGAGGAACACTAGCCCTCACAATGTGGAACAAATGGGCAAAATGTGGAACACATACTAATGTCTTACTAACAACTTCAACTAGGAAGGTCATAGGATGGTTAAAATATGCTGGTTTTACTTATAAAGAAGATCTTTTAATGAATTAATATGATTCATTTCTATTTACCATGGATTTCACTTAAAAAAATTCCTAACATTGAATGTGTGACAGGGTCTTTCAATGTGGAACATTGAGGAACTTTGAGGAACATGAACTTTTTAAGACCCCAAATGAGTTACGTTCTTCTTAATGAGGTACACTTGAGAGGTATGATCAGTGCTATCAATTGCTTTTTGAGAAATATTTTTAGCATTATTAGTAAATAAAGCTTCTTGATGACTTTTAAGCATGTAATAATAGAAGACAATATGAGTGTTACAGGGGAAAAATGGACTGTACATGGTTGCTTTGAGGCCTGGTGTCATAGCCAGAGGGTCTCACCACCCCTGGACATCCTTTATTTATCTGTAACATCCACCTTGAAGCATATTACTGTACTTAGATAAGTCTCTCTGCTAAATTGTTCTGTGTTTGATTTGTTGTTGTTATTATAAACATCTTTTTATATTTTTTGCTGTAAAATAGTTCTTCTACCAAATGTTTCAAAGCTGCTGTAGGATATGTAGTTTTGGTGGAAGTAGTATGCATCCAATGCATCCAAAATATAAGATCTGTATTTAATCATGTCTAGATACAGATAGGGAGAGAGACAAACAGACAGACAACACGTGCACACACACACACACACACACACACACACACACACACACACACACACACGCACGCACGCACACACACACACACACACACATATGCATTGACTTTGCACATCTTAAATGTTAAAGACATTGCATTAGTGATTTATTTCAAGTCATTAAAATAGACACATGTAGTGCAAAGTGTTAGAACACAGAGAAACATGCATATATGAATATTATGCTCTTGTAACTGCTGCAACAGTTACCTGTATTAGATCTATTTATTTATATATTTTTATCCCACCCTTAAACCACAGCTTTCTGAGCACCTTGCTTAGCAAGGGAAAAGAAAAGGGCAGGTCCTTATAACTGCTGCTGCTGCAGTTTCATGGATAAATTATATTTTAGTTTTGCCTTTTTTTTCTTCCTTCCTCTCAGTAACTGTGTTAAAACTTGCAGTTAGCAAGTAGAAAGGCAAGGAAATGGTGGCTCAGGAAGAAGACATCAGTCTTGAGGATTGGATTTTTTGCCGGATTAAGCATTCTATATTTTGTCCGGCTTCACCTGTACATTAACACCCTGGTCTTGATCATGCACTATGCAATGGGGACCCTAATTGTCCAAGACAGTTATCACAGTGATGTTAAAATATAGTTAATTGCTTTGATTATGTTGTTTATCGCCCATTTCACTCTGGCTATGGTTTTGTGTTTCAGTAATGAGTTACACTAACTTTTGCTTGATGTCCTATCATATTTGAGGATCATGAATTTATCATTTATGATGAATTCAAGATCCTCATATATGAAAGGACATCAAATAAAAGTTGGTGTAGCTCATGAATTCAACATTGATGAGATCCTGCAGCTGTTTCTCAGGATCATCCAAGATAAGTAACATCTTTATGAAATGTGACACTCTGAACATTTGTAACAAGTTAATAGATAAGGTGCCTTGACAGCACCATTTTATGAAAACTATGATTTGTGATATTATTCTGTGGTCATCATTTTAGTCACAGCTTGATGAGAGTTATCATTTTATTTCTAAGAACCAGTATGGGTTTTCAGTTCATTTTACTGATGGGCATTTCCATCACATTTAACTGAACTGCATAAATGACGGGAACATTGTTAGAAATAACATTTCCTGGCACTAAAGTATATACTACCAAAGCTTCTACAATCTGCTGCTTTGGATGCATTTGTCATACAGCATGCCCTAGTTCTCCTTTAGCATAATAGAATCTGCAGAGCACCTTTATCTCATACTTTAAAGCATTTCTCTGAAAACTACCTGTTTTTCAAATTGTATTAAAAGCTGTCTACTTGAAAGCTGAATACCAGGTCAGTAAAATGAAAAATAAAAGGCAGTGCTGTTAGAATTACTTTACTGGAACTGTTCAGTTTTTAATTTGATGAAACTATTCTAAAACCTTAGAAGCATAAATATATACCTACCTGTATGACTGTACTCAGTGGGAAATTATAATAGTGGTGATTTAGGGATGGCATAGTTGGCCACTTTGTAGCTATGTTCTGCTTTTGCTCAAAGGTTTGATGCACTAAGTTCAATGCAAAGTAACTGCTTAATGCCTCATAACTGTTGTCACTTACCTGCCTGTACATGTGAGTGGAAATGAAAATATGAATGGTGGCCTAGGCTGAATGTCTTTGCTATCAACCTCTGTAAACTTTCAGCTTGGCCAGTGCATTACTTGCTGATGGTCATGTGGGTGGAGCTGAGCAGACTCTTCCTCATTGCCTTTTGCTCACTTTCTTTCCTAGGCCACTTTTATAGTCTCCACCGACAGCCATTTTGCCTAATATTGTTGATACCACCTACTGGACAATCCTCACATCATACACTTTTGAGCACTCTGTTTCAGGAAAATAAGTTCCCTTTCCAGAATCCAAACACCACTAAAAAAAGGAAAATATTTGAGCGTTGCAAAAACTCATCTATTTCCTTTTTCTTCTCTGCAGTGTGATATCACAGTTCCTGATATAAATTTGATGGAAATGGGGGAACTTGCTACAGCATAAAACATTATTTTTAGAATATCACATTTCATGATGTTGTGTTTGCAGTTGTGTGTGTGTGTGTGTGTGTGTGTGTGTGTGTGGGGGGGTGAAACAGCCTTGTCTTGGTCCTTTCCCAATCTTGTACCACTCAGTTATTCCATATTCCTCTCTAAATGTTGTATCACGCTCAGCAAGACATTATCTTGTACACATTATTGGAGACCAGTCTGGAGCAGATGTATCTATACTAGTATAAATGTATTCAAGTAAAATGTATTGTATTTTTTTGTAGAGCTTGTCTCCTCTGCAAAGATGCCTTCAGCCTAGTGGAATTAATCTAATCAACAAAGGATTAAAAAAATTAGGAAAACTGACTGAAGTCCAATATTTGTTTAAAATTAAATAAATTAATATGGAAATCACCTTTTGCTAGTATCTTAGATTAATGAAGAGTTTCTGGTGTGTTTTTTTTTTTCAATTAAAAATGGTATCATTTTGCAAGCAGTTTTTCTATGGTAATGACTGTAATGTTCTCAGCACAGGGTTGCAGCAGGGAGGTGTGCAGATCAGTATAGCACAGTGTGCATATGATGCCACATGGGACTTTGTGCACAGTATCAATGTACAGTTTACAATATATGCATCTACTATGAGTGGGCAAAGCTGAACACATTGTTGACTGGAATCCTCAAACTAAAATTTGCCAAAAATGGCTGTAAAAACATTTGTAAGTGTTTTTTGCAAGTAGCCAACCCCTCTCAAACCACAGACTTATATATACCAACTCCATAGTTGCACCAACTTGAAATAGGGGGAAATTCCCCCCAAAAATACATCACTGCAGGCAGAACTCACCAACAGTGATTTCCTATGGAGGAACTCTAATCCTTGGAGGGATGAAGTTTGGGCAGCTTCATCTTCATCCACCTGTAGGTTACCAATAAGAAATTTTAGGAGAAGGGGTTTTAGGAATTAACCTTATTGTTTACTTTAGCATTTAGAAACTGCAAGATAAGCCATACCTTAATATTTTTCTCTGCTGTGCCATGAATTAAATGGAATGGTAAAATGGTAAATAAATAAAATCAGATCTGTATTTTGAGTGGTCTTACTACAGCAGAGGTATGGACTTTTGTCATTATGTGCATTTATCATTATGCTTATATTTAAAACAATGAGAAGAAAGCTTTCAAAGCAATCTGGAAAGTGAATCTAAAAAAAAGAGGTGTTGGCAGCACATGGGCTGTGAACCACTCAGGGCTCAAGGTATATTTAATCCACCACTGATTGTACTCTGATCAAGTGAGTAAAGAATGTTTGTTGCTTTGTATCTATATATATATATATATATATATATATATATATATATATATATATATCTGTGTGTGTGTGTGTGTGTGTGTGTGTGTGTGTGTGTGTGTGTGTGTGTGTGCTGTGAGAGTCATTATTTTGTTTTAGCAAGACTGACAGAAATTCTGAAATAATGGATGACATAATATCTAAAATGAGCAAAAAAGCTTTTAGAAGCAAACCGTCACTTGTCAGATAGGCTTTTATTTGTGCTCCAAGGAGGTATGTAGACAAAGACAATGGATATTCCAGTTGTTGCCTAAGCATGAGAAAATGCGAACTGACCACTGAGCAAGTAAAAGCATAATAATAGTGTTCCACTGATGTATGCTGTCATTCCTATCCATCTTTTGCGCATAAATGTTACAAAGTGTGTTTTTCATGATTTTTCTCTAATGCTGTAAGACTGTAACTGAGGACCCCCTAAAGCACCACTGTGAAAGAGTATGATTAAAGTTCCGCTAGTTGCTTCATTCCAATGACTAAGATGCCATCGTCACTTAGGGATGCTCTTGTTGCACTGCTCTTATTTTCTTTCAAAATAAAAAAAAAACTAAATGGCATCTGCACAAATACTGTGCAGTGTGACAAATGAGGAATGTCTGAGCTCCGCCAGCATCTTCCAAAATTATGCAAGCAGTGCTCATACAGCCCTTGTTGAATTGTAGAATATTAGGACAACCCAGTACTAGAAATAAAGACAGTTAGTTAGGCAAAAGAAAGAAATAACTTATTTTCAGTTGACAGTGCTACATCAACTGAAATATTGTTTATTTTTTGCTCTAAAAACATATAACTAAAGCCTTTTGCTATGCTTATTTGTTTTAATGTATTCTATTTTTTAACAGACATTGGATTTCAATTTTATTCAGATGTTGAAAGAATGAACTCTGCACAGAACTTTTTAGACATTTTTTATTGTTTTAATTTTACTTATTTGGACGGCTACATTTTCATTGCATGTCAGCAAAGAATGCTCCCATCTGGTAGCCATGACTACTGACTTGGCATAAGTCTACATATAGGGTGGCCATGCGCTTTAATTACAGATAATTAGATGCTTATGCTGAAGATTCTCTTAAAATGCTGCACATCTGTTACTGCTGAACTGCCAAGTGCAAAGAAATGTATAATTTACAGTTAGTCACATTTGTATAATTTTGGTATTTGGGGAGCAACTTGAAATAATGGAACAGTCACAGTATGTAAATTAATAGGTCTGCAGTCTTTGTGTATATATTTGTATTCCTCTATCTCTATGTGTGTGTGTGTATATATATATATATATATATATATATATATATATATAGGTACAGATAGATATATTGGTCTATGTCATAACACTGACTTTTCAGAAAGTCGAATTGCACATGGTCAAGAAAATATGATCGACTTTCCAGAAAGTGGAAGTGTTTATACTGAGGTCAAGGTACAGTGGAGATTGTGGAATTTACCTTTTTCTCCAGTGTAGCGCATCTTGGAATTGGTATATATAACTCGCAGAGGGTGTTGGGGGAGTGCAGCTGGGGCTTGCTTCCCCCTGCAAAAACACAAAATTTTGTTTTCTACTTTTCAACTTTTTAGAAAGTCGACCATATGCAGTCTGACTTTCTGAAAAGCTGATGTTATACATATATACATATACATATATATATATATATATATATATATATATATATATATATATATATATATATATATATATATTTATATATTTGTATGTGTGTGCATGTGGTATATCCATATCATGGATCTTGGATTCCCTGAAATAATTGAATGTCTGGCCTAAGTACAAGTGTGAATAGTGCAAGACAGTGTATGTATATTCTCTACACAGGAAATAAATCACATTGTCATACATGCCAATGTAGAAATAAAAATTAAGAAGATTTGTGCATTTTTAAGAATTCAGGCATGTCCAGACAAGACCATGTGATTGTGACAAATATGGACAAGTGGAAACAGCTATCCACACAATGAAAATTTACATGAGAAAGAGCAGTAGGAAAAGCTCACATAGTCAAAAGTATTGTAGAGATGAATCTGTCATTAGTTTAATTGTTAATTGGCAAAAGGCTGAAATGAAAATTAGCTGCTTAAACTAAATTATTGATGAGTGAGAATGATGATCCTGAAAGTAAAGCACAGAAAGAAATACAATTGTGATAGAATAAGCAGATGACTACTGTACTAGATTTTCAACTTGAACAGAAAGAAAGAATAGAAACATTAGAGCAAAAGTTTGCAGCCTGAAAATAAATAGATTGTAAAACAAAAATACAAAAAATGTCATAACCAAAGAAGTTTACATTAACTACACTTGCAAGAAATAATAAAATACAAATATATTTACCCTACAGGACAAATTCACAGTAAATGTTTTTGTCTCAAACTATTAAAGGATATACATTTAGAGTCAGAAGAAGTTGTTACTACTTCCTGCTCTATAATCTTCATGGAATGACACAGAAATGTCAGGATTCACCAGTAGCTTCAACAAATAAATAACTTTTATTAGAAACAACATGGCAGCTCACAGTGTTAACACTTCAGTATCTCACACCCAGCTGACTACAGTTTAAAAATCACAGTGCATTGTGGACTGAGTCAGTTCTTAAAAAGGTTATAGCGTACTCTGATCGGAGTGAGCAGTTTGGAATATAGGGAGTTAAGGTAGTGGAGAGAGTGGGGCAGCTGGATGGCCTGAAGATGAATTTATGGCCAGTCGTGAGTTTAAGAAAGCTCAGATAGACTTAAAACAGCAATGCCTATTTTTGTATGAAAAATAGTATATACGGTTGAATGCAACAAGCAGTGTGCTACAGTTTAAAAGAAGATAACTTTTTTTGTATGCCAGAGGAACTAAAGTAACCAAAGACACTCACTCAGGTCTGCCCAAGTAGCAAAAGGGCAACATGATATGTGCACATACATGTTTGTGAATAAAATGCCACCGATTTTATATATTTCTGAATTCCTACTCTATTTTGGGAGTCGTTGCTTGCATAATCCATATGGTTCATTTGCAGTTTATAATTTCCAAGTCATTATGCACTATTCACACCATGGTGTTTTGATCCCTGAATCACCCACGGCCTTTGTATTACCACCCCCCACACTAATTTGTACTGCACAGTGCATTATAGGAACTGCACTCCCCAATCATGCCCCCTAATACCTTGCACCTAGGTTGGTTACCCCTTCATCCCACATTTGCTGCCCTTCAGTCTACAACTACAGCATCCTGCACAACAAGATATGCACATGCCAATATATTATTCATAGGCTGTGTCATCTACTCATCTATCAGTACATCTGCCATGGTGGGGGGTTTTTTTGGTGTTGCCATAGGTATCTTGTTTTTATGCATTTGCAGGTTCTGTTGATGTAATCCCCAACACAATGGGACAACACATCATGTACCCTACATCAGCATGTCACCTGTGGATTATGATGATGGCAAAGAAGACACATGGCACAGTTTGATGTCACAATGGCACTACCAACAACACTAACCTTTGGTGGGTCACTCATGTCACCTGCTTGCAAAAAACTTGTGCAGGTTTAGGCAAAACCTATATCATCAGTGTTTGATAGACATCATGCACCTGTGAGCTCCATTTAGGTTAACACAAGTGTCTGCAGCTCCAGCAGCATCTGTGAGCCATGGTGCCTTTGACATGTGTGTACATCCCAGAGAGGACAGACATCATTGAATGCAGTGCATGGGTGTCTCCATTTCTGTCCCTGACCTTGGTTCTGTACTTGGCATTAATGAGCAGATGTGTATGTCAGTGAACTAGTCAATGACTGCTGCCCACAACCTTGTGGTGATGCTGTGCATGCTGAGTGGTCTGTAGGATGATGTGCAAATGATGCATAGCCAGTGTGATGATATCTACCATCTGCACAGTGATGAGCAAGATAGGGACAAGATGTTGATGCAGTTTGGATCAGTGGTGGCTAATACTTCATCCATTGGGACATTTGTGAGGCAGATGGTAACCAACCTTCAGTCTGCCTTTGCAAAAAAAAAAAAAAAAAAGTTCTACTGCTGCTTTAAGTATGTATTACATTGTATCAGATAGTTTAGGTGGCTGCGGTGGTGCAGCGGTTAGCGTTGCCACCTCACAGCAAGAGGTTCTCCAGTTCAATCCTCTGCTGGGGTGCCTTCTGTGTGGAGTCTGCATGTCCTCCATGTGGTCACGTGGGTTTCCTCTGGGTGCTCTGGTTTCCTCCCACATCCCAAGGACATGCTGCACGTAGATTGGATACTCTAAATTGGCCCTAGACATGAGTGCATGCATGTGTGTGCCTTCCGTGTAAGACTGGGCACCGGGCTGGCGACTTGACACCGTAAAACTCCACTGCCAATCTTAAGCAGACAGGTAATCCGATGTGGTGACCCCTAACCAGGAAAAGATAAAAAAGAAGAAGAAGAACATTATATCAGATAGTTTCAGAGCTATTGTATCTAGATTGTGTGGTCTTTTTACACTTGGACTCCAAACCAGCTATTTTACATTAAGAACATTTTTTCTGCACTTTTGTGGCAGAAGTGTGCTGATCTAAACCTATCTGAATTGGGGAGTGCTAGTAGAAGGCTTATTGTGAGTTTTCATGACTGGTAGTTATCTTAAGACCTGTTCATTTTTACCTGTATATAAGCTTTGTGTTTGTGCAGGTTTTGGCTTAATTGATTAAAACTGCTCATCATTTGGCTACTACACCAGAGAGTTCCAGTGAATCAGAATCTTACATCTAGGGGAATCCTCTGCTAAAAAGATTAAAATAAGTATTATTTTTGCACTTCTGTGGAGTTTTGACTACATTCAGTTAGTTCCTGTGATATTTGCTGTATTTGCTGTACTTTAAAAAAAACTGCTCTATTGGTTCTTTAAGTACTTATTACATTGTACCAGATAATATCAGGGCTGTTGTATCTAGATTGTATGTTTTTCTTACAATTAGGCTTCAAATCAGCCAATTTATATTAATAAGGTTTTGTTCTGCACTTTTGTGGCAGAAGTGTGCTGATCTAAATCTATTTGAGTCGGGGATTGCTGGCAGAAGGCTTTTGTGTGCTTTCCTGACTGGAAGTTATCTTAAAACCTGTTTCGTTTTGCTTGTATATAAGCCTTGTGTCTGTGCGAATCTGCTCTCTGCTCAGTGGTAGTTAGCAGAGCTCTGTATAGATGCAACCACCTTGAAGATAAAATTTCCACAGAATAACTATCACTGAAACCGTACTCAGCCCCCTACTGCTCTAGGAGCAACTAAGTTGGCCACTGAGCAACATTGCTTAGTCAGCTAACCTTAGACTACACAAAGTATAGTTCCCACTCATGGTCTCTGTGCTACCAGCACAGTCCAGTCTAATTAACCCATTCCTTACCCTGATAAAGCCCTCAGTAAGGACCTGATATCATGGATGAGCAGTTTCCTACCATCTCTTTGGCCAGCCTGAAGGATATGAGCATCCTGAGGCAATGTAACAATTGCCTCATGTATACTAACAACCACTTAATCCTGAAACAAATACTATATGTGACAGATGTAGTTACACTATGAAAATGGAAGCAAGACTCTCACATACAGACACACTGAATGCCAAACAGGTTGTCAGCACAGACACATCACTTCCCACACTAAAGAAACATTTGAGACATAAAACTACATATGCAGATGTACTCACTAGCCTTCAGAAACCACATGTGCACACAACAAAACAAACAACACATAATAATAGACACACCGGTGTCTCAACAAACAAGTCCATAAGGCAAAACACCACAAAACCTAACAAACTGGTCATAGCAGATTCCATAATGAGACACATGGATGTCCCCCTTATCAGGCTGGATAAGGAGAAGGTTATGGTTAGCTGCCTGTCAGGTGCCAGGATCTGTCAGATCACACAACCACTCAAGTCTCATATAAATATCTAATCTACTTGCATAGTTGTCTTTAAATGTCCTTTTCTCTTTCTTATGATGTTAGATAATACTAAATAAGTTATGCTTGTTTTTTCCTTACAAGAACATTGAGTACATTGTTGTACAACTGTTAATTCTGAATACAATAAGTTTGATTTTTTATTCTATTTTCCTGATACGGTATATTTTGATGCTGCTCTTTATTGCATCTTATGTAATAGTTACTATGTCTTTGTGGAGCTTTTCTCCCCGGGCCTCTACTGAAAATGGAAATATATCCAGTTAGACTAGCCCGGTTAACAAATGTAAAATAAATAAATAAATAAATAAATAAATAAAAGTCACTCAGCCACAAGTGTCACTTTTCTCGTGCATTCAAATGAGGCGGTGAGGTACTGTAATATGTTCAAGTTTCTTATTGTACATAAACACATCAGGAGCTGTAGCTGGAACATATATACTACTGATTCATTATTTATTTATTTATTTATTTCAGTTTGAAGACCGGAGAAGTCCACTGGCCAAGAAGAGTCCATTTTCAGTGGAGGCCTGGGAGAAAATCTCCATTGACAATAACAAACATGCATATCAATCATGTATATACCACAAGCTGAGAGTACAATCAAGCTTATATGAAGAGATATATTTGTATACAGAGTAGCTGTAGTGACAGTGGACAGTCATTCTACATTCATATTCTACCTTAATAAAACATTACAGAAGTAAGGATGTCTACATTTACAAAATAAAATAGGTGCAGAAAGACCTTAATAAACATGCATATCAAGCATAGTATACAGTATATTTCATGCTGAGGGTACGATCAAGTACATGTTGAAGAAATGCAGTTATTTACAGAGTAGCTTTAGTGACAGTGAACAATCATCCATGTAAAGAAGTAATTCTTCATTCAGACTATTCCTTATTGAATACATTTACAGAAATAAGAATTTCAACATTTCATAAATATAAATATAAATATAAATCTCTAACAATGATGAAAACAGGAACACGAAAGCAGTCTGGCAGTGTTTGTAGACTTTAGTATATTAGAAGAATGGTATGACAGCAGTATTTGTAGACTTTAATATATTAGAAGAATGGTATGACAGCAGTATTTGTAGACTTTAATATATTAGAAGAATGGTATGACAGCAGTATTTGTAGACTTTAATATATTAGAAGAATGGTATGACAGCAGTATTTGTAGACTTTAGTATTTGTAGACTTTAGTATATTAGAAGAATGGCATGACAGCAGCATTTGTAGACTTTAGTATATCAGAAGAATGGTATGACAGCAGTATTTGTAGACTTTAGTATATTAGAAGAATGGTATGACAGCAGTATTTGTAGACTTTAGTATATCAGAAGAATGGTATGACAGCAGTATTTGTAGACTTTAGTATATTAGAAGAATGGTATGACAGCAGTATTTGTAGACTTTAGTATATTAGAAGAATGGTATGACAGCAGTATTTGTAGACTTTAGTATATTAGAAGAATGGTATGACAGCTGTATTTGTAGACTTTAGTATATTAGAAGAATGGTATGACAGCAGTATTTGTAGACTTTAGTATATTAGAAGAATGGTATGACAGCTGTATTTGTAGACTTTAGTATATTAGAAGAATGGTATGACAGCAGTATTTGTAGACTTTAGTATATTAGAAGAATGGTATGACAGCTGTATTTGTAGACTTTAGTATATTAGAAGAATGGTATGACAGCAGTATTTGTAGACTTTAGTATATTAGAAGAATGGTATGACAGCTGCATTTGTAGACTTTAGTATATTAGAAGAATGGTAGGACATTAGTAATAAGCAGAACTGGAGAGTTGCAAATAGGAGTCACTGGGAGAGACTGCAACCGCTGAGACAGATGTTTGAGGAGGGGCTCATGTATGAGCAGAGCAGGGGCATATCCATTTTGAGGATAGGTAGGAGTATAGGAGGGATTTGAAGGTGGTGTGGTTTGGAGTATTTTGAAGGGAGGGAGGAGTGAGTTCCATGGTTTTGCTAAGGTGTGTGATAACAGAAGGTAGCCAGGAGGCTGGGAATGTTTGTGAATTTGTAGGAGATTTTGATTTTTTGATTGGAGTGAGCAGTTTGGAATATAGGGGGTTAAGGTGGTGGTGAGAGTGGGGCAGCTGGATGGCCTTTAGATGAATTTATGGCCACTGGTGAGTTTAGAAAAGTTCAGATAGTTAGGTAGCTCTAGCCACTGTAGAGACTGGAGGGAGAAACAATGATGGGATGAATTTTTGGAGCTGCTGGTGAATTTGCTGATTTTATTGTAGCAGGATTTGAGTTTGGATTGTAAGCCACATTGTAGGTTGGTGAGCAGGGAAGCACCGTGTATGAGAGAGGGGGAGAAGATAGGAGGAGGCTAAGGTCTTTTTGGTGGTGGGGGTGAGGTAGTGATTGTGTCTGTACAGGAGTCCTAGTTTTTGGTGTTATTTTGATGGCTGTTTGAATATGGACATTGAATTTTAGATGTTCATCAATGATGACACCAAGCAGTTTAGTGTGTAATATAACTTTAATGGGGGTGTTATTCTGGCTTAGTATAGTAAAGAAGGTATTATCAATGGAGGAGCTTCTGGAGAGAGTAAAGATCATTAGTTTTGTTTTGTTTGCATTTGGGGCGAGGGGGTTGTTTTGCATCCAAGTTTCTGTTTTAGAGAAAGCTGACTGGGTTTTTAGTAGTAGCTCAGAGGGGGGAGTCAGTAGTACAGATGATTGTTGAATCATCTGCATACTGGATTAGAGAGGTGTCAGGGATGGAGTGGTGAAAGTTATTGATGAATATGTTGAAGAGTAAGGGGCCGAGGACAGAACCTTGGTGAATGTCGGTGGGGGGTGTGTGGGTAGGAGGAGGTTGACGATTTCCATTTTACAACTTGCTGTCTTTTAGAGAGGTAGCTAGAGAACCAGGATATGGTAGAAAGGGATAGGTTGAGAGAGGAGAGTTGAGATAGGAGTATAGGGTGGGAGATGGTGTAAAAGTCTTTGGATAGGTCTAGGAACAGGGTAAATATGTGTTTGCCAGAGACGCGAGCATGGTGGATGGATTCGAGGAAGGAGAGAAGGGCAGTGATGGTACTGTGGCCAGGGTGGAAACCATGTTGGGTGGGGGTAAGGAGGTTATTGTGTGTTAGATATGACATCAGTTGTGCATGAATACATTTTTCTAGGATTTTTCAGAGTGGAGAATGGATGGCAATATGCCTGAAACTGGTGGTGTCATTGTTTTTTTACCTCCCTTATGGAGTGGAATGATGAATGCATGTATCCAAATTGAAGGAACATAGGATTCTTGGATGTATCTGTTTATTAAAATGGAGATTGGCAGGGCTATGCTGTCAGCAGATAATTTGAGGAAGGATGGGGGTAGATTGGTCCATTATAGCATGGTTTTAGCTGGAGGAGCATTTCTTTTTATTGTGCGTGTGGCAACAGGGTTGAGGTTGAAGTTGGGTAATGATGTGTATTGTCTGAAGGGTGGGAGGAGAATAGGGGGATGATCTTGGAGGGGGGGTGCGGGAAGCTGGTGGTCAGTTTGGCCATACACTCCACAAAGAAGAAGTTAAATAATGTGGCTGTTTCTAGATTGGTGAGGTTAGAGTTGGAGCAAGGGTTGTCTTTGTTACCGGGATGGAGGAGGGAGGCGATAGTATTCCAGAATTATTTTGGGTTGGTAGAGTGCTTAGACTGAAGCTTGGTGTAATATGATTTGCGGTCTCTAGTTATAAATTCTTTTATGGTGTTGCAGAGTCATTTGAATTCTAGTAGGTCATTAGGTAGTTTATATGCATCTCCAATCTTGCCTGCATTCACTCTGGCTGACTATTTATTTATTTATTTTTTATTTTACATTTGTTGACCGGGCTAGTCCAACTGGATACATGTCCATTTTCAGTAGAGGCCCGGGGAGAAAAGCTCCACATTTACAATATTATTTACAGTAAGAGAGAACTTACAAGTAAAATTGAGGAACATTACAGTTTTTTTACTTTACTTTGTAATTTTACTCACAAATTTAGCACATATCTGGTATAGTTAGTCATAGCAATGAAATCACAAGTAAACATTTTTCAACTGTACAGATGCATACTCTTTTTAGGTAACAGAAAAGTATCTAGCACATGCAGATAAGATGAGGAATACCCATTAGTAGGTGAGGTAGTTAGTCAGGGTTAGCACAGGGGCATAACCATTTTGTTTTAAGATATGTTTTCAGTTTGCTTTTAAATAGAGTGCTTGAGGTCAGGGAGGTTAGATCACTGGCAAGAGAGTTCCAGGTTTTGCCAATAGTGTTGGAGAACATATACATATAACTATACAAAATGGCACTGATCTTGCACATGTTCAGTAACTTATATAATTGTGCTATCTAGCTACAGTGGCTTACTGCTGTAGCTACAATGCGCACAATGATCTACATCCCCCCTGTTTGATTTGTTTGACATGCAATAGGAGAACAAAATATTTTACAAGGTAGACATGACATCAACATTTAACAACAAATGAATTCAAGTCCAAGTCATTATGTATTTCGAAATGGGTCTGGAAATTTTACCCAATCTTGTCACATAAAAACTTTGACTGGGTTTAGCAACAGTGACAGTCTCGCAAGTCTTCTACAATTAGAACTTTGGGGATGACATCATGATTACTTGAAGAAAGTACACTGTCCTCTGGAATTTGACCAAGTGTAGAGTCACTCTGAGAAATAGAGTCTCTGGTACAGGCAATCTGCTGTGTCACTGGTTCAGAGACTGACAATATGTATCTTTGATTCCATTCCATCAGATTGTACAATGTAATATCTCAGTTCTTCACAAATATCTTTGACAATTCCCACTTGGTCATATCCTTTATATGTCTGCATTCTCACAAGCTCTCCTCATCAGTGGTCTAAGAGGTTTGATGGATTTATCATAGTACAACTTTTGTGACTGGCATATTTTTCAAATGTTGAGTCTTGACCACTCTGTTGTTCTTTGCATTTGGAATCTAGACATCAATCTCTGAGCAGGTGAACCAGCCAAGTTATCTCGAGAAGTGTTTCTGAGATTAAGTAGATTAAGAAAAACATTGGTACCATCTCTCTTGGATTTTTCCAACAAACATTTCCAACATTGAACTGCACGCTCAGCTAATCTATTGGACTGTGGATACTTAGGACTAGTAGTAACATGGAAAAAGTCCCAAGACTCAGCAAAATTCTTAAACTGCTGACTTGCAAACTGTGCACCATTGTCAGAAATGACTTTGTGCAGACAACCATAAACAGAAAATGTCTCTTCAGTTTTTTAATGACAGTGCTGGGCTTTAAATTAGGAAGAAGGTCAATTTCAAATAATTTCAAATAAGAGTCTACTAACAGTAAATAATGCTGACCATTCCATTTAAAAAATATCAATTGCAATTGCAACTGTCGACCATGGTAGTTCAGGAATCTGGTTTAGGTGTAGTGGTTCTTCTTGTTGGTTTGATTTAGCACTATTGCAAATGGAACATGCTAGTTTCCTTCTCTATATCTTTTTGACATATAAGGCCAAAATACTATGTCTCTTGCCCTTCTTTTGGTTGAGTTAGTACCTGGGTGACCATGATGCAAAATTTTGATATATTCCTGTTGTAATGCTGTAGGAATTACCACTTTAGGACCTTTCATGATGATTCCATCTTCCATCATGAGCTAATCTCTGTAAGGAAAATACTTCTGTTTGTCAAGTGGTAGACTGCTTTGATGTGCTGGCCATCCTTGACTGATAAAATGTTTCAGCTTCTGAAGAATTGGGTCTGAAGCTGTGTGATGTCTGAGCTCATCAAGATATGATGAAGAAACATTTTTGATTTCCATGACTTCAAAGTCTGCTTTCTCATTATCATGTTCTGTTGTTTGTCTGGGTGTTCTTGACAAAGCATCAGGAAGGTATAGATAGTTGCTTTTTGTATAGACAAGACTGAAATTGTAAACCAGAACAAGGAAAACTTGCAACATCAAAAGATGAGCCCAACCAGGAGCACAGGACCACAGGAACTCCAACAACGATTTATTAAGCGCTTTCGTCAGATTGTAACAAAATACTTCATCAGAATAATAAAAAAGTATAAAACACTCCCTTTAAATACACTAAAAACTGTGAAAACACATGACATAACTGATCAATGAAACTAGTCATAGCATTAATTAACAGCAGACTTTCTCAATTAAAACTTATAAGGAATCCACACAACCATTCTTAAAGGTGAAATTCTTGATAAAGTAACACAAATCCAAATAAAAAACACTAGTATAGCTTACACATGAAAATACACTATATTTATATACATTTGCTGTATTAAAAAATACAACTAAATATTGTAAGAGCGCAGCCTAAGTAGGCTGCCAATACTGATGTAATCATTAAGGCCTGGGGGACGCCGGCATTTAGTTTAATATGCCAGCACAATTCTCTAAATTCCAAATAAACTACCCGAAGACCTCCTCTAGGATCCTTATTGACCCCTTCTACAACTGCAAACAAAAAACTGTGTGATGAAAATTTTTCTATTTGCTTAAATAAGGTATTGTTTCTATTGCCATTATTTATATCCCTATGATGTTCATAAATTCTGTCCCTCAACCTTTTTTTAGTTTTCCCAATGTAAAAACTATGACAGTTCTGACACAAGGCAGCATAAACAACCCCTATGGAATTACAAGAAAATTTACCATTGGGTTTAATGTAAGTGTGATTTAACTTAATGTCCTCACAGTTCTTGACCAGATAACATTGTGATCAACAGCCAATTTTTTTGTCCCAAATCTAGTAAGGTTACTCTCATTCCCAGTATCTCTTTCAAATAATTGCTTAATACTGGAACCTTTCCTAATCACTATCTGTGGCATGTCATCCAACTGGTCTAAAATTGCAGGGTCACTCCAAAATAGATGCCAGTTTTTCTTCAAAATTAGAGAAATACTCCGATGGTCACTGGAAAACGTAGTCACAAAGGGACAAGAATATTTGGAGGGATCAGTTTTATTATTATTCCAAGAACTACTCAAAGTATTCCCCCCTATACTGACCCCCAAAATGGGCAAAATACTCTTGTTATTTCTTTTGCTAACTATCTCATTTTGTATTGTGTAGGATACCTTCTGGCCAAAAACAACTCAGTAAGTTTCTCACACTGTGCAAGAAAGTCTTCTTCTGTACTAACCATCCGGGCAATCCCCACAAATTGTCCCTTTACAATACCATGATTTAAAAATACAGGATGATTGCTCTCATAATGTAATAAACTATTACATTAAGTAGGCTTCCTGTATGGGTTACTAACAAACCATTTCCTGTCAAGATCACTTTTAATGTCCACATATAGGTAGTTAATACCAGACTCACTGTGGACAAAGGTGAATTTCAAAAAGTCAGTGGTGTCATTCAAGTAGTCTAAAAAAGTAATAACATCTTCTCCCATGTTATTCCATAGAAAAAATAAATCATCAATATATCGTAAATAAACTGTCCATTTGTTCACAAACTCAGAATTAAGCAAGTACTTTCTCTCCCACATCAGCATAATGATGTTGGCAAAAATAGGGGCACAAATGGCCCCCATAGCAATGCCTGTTTTTTGTAGGAAGTACTGCCTTTCAAAATAAACTGTTATTTTTTAGTAGTAACTCCATAACAGTCATTAAATCTGCCACTTCACTGTTGTTGAACCCTTTACTATCATACAAAAGCTCCTCAAACCACTCCAACCCAATGGTGTGTGGGATAACATTGTACAAATTAGTGACATCCACGGTAAGAAAACTTACATTATCATGAAACACTACACTGTTCATTTTGTCCAGGAAATGCCAAGAGTCTATACAAATATGTTTTTCTCCTTTTAAAATGTCCTTTAGAACAAAATCTATGTATTTCCCCAGCATGTGAATTTTAGAACCAGCTGCACTCACAACAGGGCTCATCGGGGGGGGGGGGGTAGTGCTGGTTCTTGTGTATCTTTGGAATTCCGAAGATACTTGGAACTTTGGGATATCTGTTAACAAAAATTCAAGTTGACATGGATCTAATTGCCCTTCATCACATAGATCTTGTAAAATCAAATCAATTCTATAATATGACAAATTAACAAAATGCCGTGAATCTTCTTCATAACTGCTTTCATCAAACAGCAAAGAATTCATTCTTTCCACAGTCTTGTTTACACATAATTACAACCCATCCCCCTTTATTGGGCTTCATAACCCTTATTGTTCTGTCCTTACAAATTTTTACCAATAAGTTTCTTTTGCCAGTGGTTAGATTATCAAAATTATTCTCATTCTTGTGGTTTAACAATACTCTAAAGTTGAACTCAGAAACTTTTTCAAACATTTTAAGAACTTGATATACAGGGTGATTGTAAATGCTTTTCTTCCATAACCTGGAACATTGTTCAATCACATCAGCACTGTTGAAAAGCAGTTTAAAATGTAAACTCCTAATAAACAGTTTAAGGTCCAAAACTAAATCAATAATATTAGAATGTTTAGCTGGCACAAAACTAAGCCCTTTACTAAACAAATCAGCCGCAGTGTGATCAAACACATGATCAGAAAAGTTATACAACACAAAATCAGCTTTTGCATTATAAACACATACCACATTGTCTTCAGAGAAACAATTGTCCACCTCATCCACCACATTATTGTCCAAAAGCAAATGTTCAGTACCTTGATTAGATGAACAAAAAGAGAAAGAAAATTCTCTTAATTCTGCCAAGTGAACCTCCTGTTCCTCCTCCGATTGTGTTAAGGCTGAAATGTCCCTGAGGGCCTGTAATTCGGCGTCTGCACATTGTTCCTTTTTCGTCTCTTATTTTGCAACCTCTTGGACCTCCGAGGAAAATCCCGTTCTAAAGGGGATTGCATGTTGACTTCTTCTATTAAATCTCTGCCCTCATCATTTCTACTATTTGTCAAATTCAAATGATTGATAGTGTTCAGGGTGGGATTAGGCAGCTTAGGATATGCCGAACCAGGTAGATAAGCCTTTCAGTCCCTATCTAATTTTTTTTTTCTTTTCTGGTCTTCACCTCTCTAATTATCTTGTTGGTTTTAAGGAACACATCTCTGTAGGTTGAAAACGAAGGATCAAACAACAGATAATTGTGCAAAACTCTATCCAGTTCTATGATCTTGTTTTGCAAGATCTCAATAGAGCTAGTGTTGAACTTTATGAATGTCTACCATAAGTTCGAAACCCTGATGATCAAACAAGCCAAGTAGTTCTTTATGCATTGGAGAATAAGCTATAAGTCCTGTTGGATAGGTCCAACATCTTAGCCCTTTCGGGCATGCAACATGCAAATACTATTGCCAAAAGCTCTTTTTCAATTTGCGCATGCTGCATTTCAGTTTGGGTTAAAGTTCTGGATGCATAGGCTACTGGCATGCCTTCTTGAAGACATGCTGCACCAAGACCATACTTTGAAGCATCACACAAAAGAGTTACAGGTTTGTGAGCATTATAATATCTCAATGTGGGTGAACTGGCAATTTTCTGTTTCAAAACGTCAATTGCTTTTTGGTGTTGTTCCAACCAGGACGAGTTTACATTTTTGCATGTCAATTCATGTGCTGAAAACTCACTCAGGTCTAGGATGAACTTTCCTAAATAGTTGACCATACCAAGAAAACATTTTAAAGATGTGACATTTTCTGGAACTGATATCTCAAGAATTGCTGCTTGCTCAGATGGATCTGGTTGTAAGCCACAAGTGGTAAACAAATGTCCCACATAAGTAACTTCTTTCAGTTTGAATTTACATTTCTGAGGATTCAGTTTAAGATTTAATTCACAAGCACAGTCTAGACCTTTCTTGAAGTTCCTATCATGTTCAACTTCGTCATTGCCCCCTACAATAATGTCTACTATGATGGCACATGAATGACCAGAAAAAAATTTGTTCTGTCAGACATTGAAATACTTCACGGCAGAATTTATCCCAAATGGCATGATCAAAAATCTATATCTACCAAATGGTGTACTGAAAGTGGTTAACAATGAAGATATGTGATCCAGTGAAATTTGCCAAAAAGAACTTTTTGCATCTAAGACTGAAAGAAAAGTGGCATTTGGCATGAGAGTAGCTACTTCTTCTACTGTGTGCATCAGATGATAAGGAGATTGGAGCACTTTGTTTAAATCTCTCAGACCAATACATATTTGAATATCATCTGCACTTTTCTTATGAGCTATGGAGGATACCCATTCAATTGGTTCTTTTACTGGGATTATTACACCTAAATTCATCATTTTGTCAAGCTCTGCTTTTACTTTGCTCTGCATTGCTACCAAAACCTTCGTTGCTGGTTTGGCAGTTGGGCTTAATTCATGGTTTAACTTCATGGAATATGTGACTGGAAGTTTGCCAAGCTTGTCTGTAAAAACATCAGCATATCCGCTTAAAATATTCAGAGTAAAACTATCATTGTTGTTCAGACTTGTATGGAGGGCGTCTTTATTAAATGAAATCAGTCCCACTCTCAAACTGTCTTTGAGGCCTAACAATGACTGCATGTGTCTTTTGACTATGCAAAACTAGCAAGTCATAGCTCTTCCCAGCAGAATGGCATATGAGAACTACTGCACCATCAGTTAGAATCTCTTCACCACCATAGGCAACTAGTTTTGCACACTTTGCTGAATCAAGTTTTTCACCAGGTTTTACTTTGGCAAACATTTATGCTGATATAACAGTGCACTTGGATCCTGTGTCTACTTTAAGCTCTGCAGGTTTCCCATTAATCCGAACAGTACAAAATATTTCACTCTTTGCTGCCAACTGATAATTTACTGTGTTAACTGTTTTATTAATCACAGAGACACCATCAACATAGAAAGTTTGCTCATGAGTCTCTATCTGATCTATTTGCTTCTTTGGATGCTCTCTTTTAATAAAAGTAGTTTGTGCTACTTTAAACTTTCAACGCCTTTTGAAATGATTCCACTTTTTACATGTATGACACTGCTGACCAAAAGCTAAGCACTTCTCTTGTTTAGGTTCATGGCTACCTCCACAATTACGACAGTTAGCAATAAGGTTGGGTGTTGTGACCCCATTCGGTTTATACTTAAGGTTAGGTACTGCCACACCCTTCAGTTTGTATTTCTTTTTCATCTTAGTTTCATGTTGTACACTATCAACATTTGCACTGGCAGACACTGCATGCACATTTTCATTATTTGTAAGCATATTTGTATGCTTTTCTGTAAGCTCATATATTTCACAAATCTTAATGGCTTTGCTCAGTATTAAATCACTGTCTCAAAGCAAAATCTTTCTCACTGCATCATTATTAACACTACACACAAGCCTGCCTTTTATCAACTCATCTCTCAGATCACCAAATCTGCATGTTTTTGCTTTATTTCTGAAGTCAGTAACATATGCTGTTATAGTTTCACCAGACTTTTGATCTCTTGTATAAAACATGTGCCTTTCCATTGTAATATTTGTTTGAGGGTTGCACATTTCTCTAAATTTACATTTTAAGCACTCCCTCATTTCAGCCTGTATCACAATATAGGGGCTTTCCCCCTCCCCTGCATACGTGGCAGGTGCATACACAAATGAGTGTTCCCTTTCAATGGCTTCCAAGCTAGCTAAATTAAGAAGTACGAATACCTTTGTATGAGCGTCTTTATCAGAAAATGCAGCCTGTATGAAAATATCATATTCTTGCTCAAATACTTGCCAATTCTCAGCAATATTATTATCAACCACCAGCTGTCCAGGTCTACGAAATCTGTCTGCCATAATAACAAAATATGTTTAAATATAAGCATAGACCAGGTACTTGAAATTATGCTCAACTGCACAATGATCTCTCTGAAAAGGCTTCACTTTAACACTGTGAACACCCCAGATACTTTGGATACTTTGAAAAGTTTCAGTTAATGCGAAAAAGTAGTACATTGCAAAAAAATTTGGTCATTTTAGCCTTTTCATACATTTTTAACACTTTGGAAATTATTTTGAACACATTTATATTTATTTTGAATGCTTTTATCAATTTTGGACATTTTGTTTATCTCTGTAATTATTTTGAATATTTTGAATGCTTCACCACACATTCAGTGAGTGAAAAATCATTTAATCCAGTTTAAGTACCTTTGAATAATTGCTGACCTGTTTGTGAGTTCACTCCTTTATATTCCTCCATTTCTAACTTCGTGCTTCATGGTTTGCAAGTTGAAGCAGCTTTGAATCACATTCTGACACCATGTTGCTCATCTCATGCATTCAAATTAGATGCTGAGGCACTGTGATGGGTTCAAGTTGTTTATTGTAGATAAACACATCAGGAGCTGTAGCTGGAACATATATTTAAGCTAACTGACTGACTCATTACTTCAAACACACTCGCATATGCATCTCCATTTATGCTTGCATTCATTCTGGCTGACTATACAAAATGGCACTGATCTTGCACATGCTCAGTAACTTATATGAACGTGGTATCTAGCTACACTGGTTGACTAGGTACAATACATACAATAATCTACAGCAAGTACCAGTATGACTTAGTCATAGTCCATGTAGCTGTGAATTACCTGAGATGTACCTCCCTAGACTATATGAAGAGACACTTGATTAAGCACTCAGATTATGTGTCAGAGGCAGGTATGAGCCTTCCCTTGAGCAGCATTCTACCTTCACCAAGGATGATGCCACAATACAAAAAAAAATGATTGACTTTAAAAATTGGCTTAACATTTGGTGTCAGTCCAAGGAGACCCAATATTTGTCAGTCTGGGAGGACATGATCAACAGACCGTGCTGTTTTGCACTTGCCTCATCTAGGCTTTTGGATACTGGCTTTTTTCAGGCAGTGTCAAAGTAACCAACCTCCCAGCATAACAAAATCTTCTCTTGATAAGCTCTAGGTACTGCTGCTCAATGCTAGGAGTCTAAACAAGAGGCTGCACTCCCTAGAAGCACTCCATACCTTGGAATATGCTGACATCTGCGCAGTCACTGAAACATGATTCAAAGCTGTGCAAAGTACCCCAGCTGTGCAAGGCTACAATGCTTTCCATACATTCAGACCACCAAATGAGCAAGAAAGAACCAAAGTAAGAGGCTAATTCATCTTCATAAAGGACAACTACACCTCAAGACTGATAAATCAGTATGACTCTCTTGGGCTACTCCATGTCCAACTAACCATAGGCAAAACCCCTATCACATCATTGCTATAGGTCCCCAACCATGAAGCAGGAAAAACATACCACGTACCTTGACTTACTGGTGTCACTCACCATGCAGCCTAATACCTTACTGAATGATGATTTTAACTATCCTACCATTGACTGGGAAACATACATGGCCTCTAACATGTAGGCTCAGAGGTTCTTGAGCTTTGTCAATGCAAATGCTCTAGAGCAGCTGGTCAGCACACCCACAAGGGGCTCACATATCCTGGACATAGTACTCACTAACATGGGGGAGCATTGCACCTCCATGTAATGTTCTCTTTGGTAAGATTGGCTCACAAAATGGTCTCCTTTGAAATAAATATAAGGCCAGATACCCTATATATTAAATCATTTCTCCAAGGCAAATTATCTCCTATTATGTGATGGCATAAGAGATTTAAAAGCTCCCCCAAACCTGGAAAACATAGAATCCTATGCAGATGTGTACACTACTGCCCTGTATAGGCGCTTAAGCAGTTTTCTGGAATCAGCAGTACCAACCAAATTAAACCAAGGTCTTTCAGGAAAATCAAGCCACCCTTGTTGACCCCTGGTAGAAACAGAATATGCAACAAAAGAAAGAAGCTAACATCCAAAAATAAGTTGAAACAGGCCCAGCAGAAGAAGAAGAAGAAATCCATCTCTAGTCAAAACAAACAAATCAGATATTTAGTCAAGTCTTCAAAAGCAAATTATGAAGCAAAAATACCCTCTCTAGTTAAAGTATATATTTTTAACTATGTATGATATCTTAAGGGGAATACCCAGCTATATGAAGAGATGGTTGTGGGAGGAACCACTCATGCTCAACTGGAGGAAATAGCCAACCTGCTAGCTGACAGATTTGGATCAAACTTTACCCCCTGTCCCCACCAGTCATCCCCCAAAGTATACCTGCCACCATTACTCAGCCTATTATCTCAAGGTAGCAGGTCATCTCTGCACTGTCCAAGGCTAAAAGCACAGCATCAATGGGCTCTGACAATAACCTAGGTTGTCTTTTAAATAACTTGACCTAGTAGACCCACTTGGATCCTTACTTAACCACAGCCTCTAGATGGCTATGTTCCAGCTGAGTAGAGACAGCAACACTCATCTCTTTTACACAAAGGGGAACTGCTAACTGATCCAGGGAATTATGGACCCCCTGACTAATCTTGGCTCTCTGTCCATGGAAAGAATCAGCATGGACCTTATTGACAAGGCCATAGGTAATCACAAGACTCTGGATCCAACTTGGGTGAAATTATTTAAGGGTAGATCATGTCTGTTAAATCTAGTTGACTTCTTTGAGAGGGTCACCAAGGCCATGGATGAGGGAAAGAATGCGCATACCACCTATTAACCTCGCCAAGGCATGTAAAACAGTCCTCCACTAAGGTATTAAGCAGAAACTCTCTCAACTGGGCATAATGCACTTTGTCACCAGGTGGGTAGTCAAATGGCTCACCGACAAGACATGTACTTTCAAAGTGAGTGAATTCACATCTGGCATGAGGCCAGTCACCAGTGGCATACCACAGGGTTTTATTGTAGGATCTCTCCTGTTTGGAATTTAGTTCTCAGAAGTCAAGGCAAACATAAATAGCCTTTGGCTGATCAGGTTCGCAGATGACTGTAAATTGAGGACAATCATTGAATCAAACAGGAAGGAAGGCAGTGAAGTAAACCACAGCTCCAAGCAGTTTTAACATGTAGATTTTATTAATAAACAGACTCCTTCTTTAAAATGTGTGAAACTCTGTAAAAAATAAATAGGTGCTTTCATCCTGGTTACTCCAAAAACTTCATCAGATAAATAAAAAACAGTGCACACCATCTTATATAGCTTCTCTATATCACATGGCCTGCCTTAAAGACTCTTAAAGAGCCCACACCAAATACACACAACCAGTTAAACTATAAAATGCCTGATACTGCTAAAAGACAAAGATTGTTAAATAATACATGCAATCAAAAACTCTCTATTAAAAATACCCTATCTGGACTACGAAAATGCAGTACATTCATATGAAACCTGTGGAAAAAAAATGTAAAAGAAGCTGGTTAGCAGCCAAAATAAATCCATAAAATTTATTTTCATGTTTAGATAAACTAGTATTCCCAGGCAATCTACCATCCGAGCCCAGGTTCAACCCTTCTTAGCTTTTAAGATCAGACAGGATTGGGCACATACAGGGTGGTATTGCCATAGATAATATGTAACTCCATGGTCGATTATATAAAACTGTAACAAACTAATTTGCCTAATAAATAACATAAAAATAGGTTTAGCCATCATTACCCTTCTTAATTAAAATAATGTTTGAACTGAACCATAATTAATGCATTTACCCACACGAACTGTACAATGGAGACATAAAACATTTAAAAGGTGCCAGGGTCTATCAGGTACCTCCTAATAGCTCAATAAATTCAGGTCCCCTTATAGATGGAATAGGACACAAAACTACGTCCCCTAACAATGTGGTTTTACTTATCTTTCAACTGCTTTTTTCTTCAGTAAACATGTAGTATCACAATTATTCTTCAAACCCAGGGGTTTATAAGTGTCAAAAAAAAGTTGTCAATATAGTTCCCTTATTTCCAGCTGTAGTGGCCAAGCACCCCCCCCATTTCGATGGACATACTTGCTCTACGATAACTAATTTAAAATTATGTTCTGTATATAATGTTAGATGTTTTGCCAGAGCGTTACCATTGTCCCTTTTCTTCATATCATATAAATGCTCATAAATCCACAGTTTAAGTGCATGCTCTGTTTTCCGTATATAGAAAGATTTACATACATGACAGAGGGCAACATAAACAACCCCCTGGGTTTTATAATTTAATGTACCCATGATGCTAAAATTCCTATCACTGATAATGCATTTGGCTCCTACGTTGAACCATTTACAATAGTGGCATTGCTCACACTACTTCATGCCATTCCTTTTGCCATCATGTACTTTTATATGTCTTTCAATTAAATTCTTAAAACGAATGCCCTTCCTATATTTAACCATAGGTCATTCACCCATTTTAGTGTGCATGTCCACATCCTCCTCCATAATAATCCAGTTTTTATTTAGCACCCACGTAATAATTTCACAATCCAAGCTAAAGCTTGTAATAAAGGAGCTCTGATAAGGGCAGGGGGTAACTTTTACCATCTTGTACCTAATATTTACCCAATGTTGCACCAAGGATGATGCCACAATACAAACAAAAAATGATTAACTTTAAAAATTGACAACTTTTGGTGTCAGTCCAAGGGGATCCAATATTTGTCAGTCAGGGAGGACATGATCAACAGACCATGCTGTTTTGCCAGAGATGGTCTGCACATGTGTCATCTAGGTTTTTGGAAACTGGCAAAGGCATTAGCCACCTTTATACTGTCTTTTTGGCAGTCAAAGTAACCAACCTCCCCGCATAACAAAATCTTCTCTTGTTAAGCTCTAGGTAATGCCGCTCAGTGCTAGGATTCTAAACAAGAGACTGTACTACCTAAAAGCACTCCTCACCTTGAAATATGCTGACATCTGTCCAGTCACTGAGACATGGTTTAAAGTTATGGAAACTGCCGCAGCTGTGCAAGGCTACAATTCCTTCAGTACATTCAGACCACCAAACGGGCAAAAAAGAACCAAAGGAAGAGATGTATTCATCTTCATTAAGGATAAGTACACCAAGACTTGTTAAACAGTACAACTCTCTTGAGCTACTCCATGTCCAACTAACCATAAGCAAAACCCCTACCACATCATTGCAAGCTATAGGTCCCCCACCATGAACCAGGAAAAACATACCACATAACTTGAGTTAGTGGAGTCACTCACCATGCAGCCTAATACCTTACTGATGGATGATTTTAACTACCCTGACATTAACTGGGAAACATACATGGCCTCTCTAACATGTAGGTTAAGTGGTTCTTGGACTTTGCCAATGCAAATGCTCTTAAGCAGTTGGTCAGTACATCCACTAGGGGCTCAGATATCCTGGAAATAGTATTCACTAACATGGGGGAGCATTACACCCCCTGTGTAATGTTCTCTTTGGTAAGATTGGATCACAAAATGGTCTACTTTGAAAAATATAAGGCCAGATACCCCTTATACTAAAGAATTTCTCCAAAACTAATTACCTCCTACTAAGTGATGGCAAAAAAAATGTCAAAGTTTCCTAAACCTTGAAAACACAGAATCTTATGGAGAGGTATTCACCAATGCCCTGTACAACCACTTAAGCAGTTCTATAGAATCAGCAGTATGGCACCGGATTAAACCCAGGTCTTTCTGGAGAAACAAGCCACCCTGGTGGACCCCTAGTAGAAACAGACTGGGCAACAAAAGAAAGAATCTAATGTCCCAAAGTAAGTGGGAACAGACTCTGCAGTAGCAGTAGAAGAAATCCCTCTCTAGTCTAAAGAAACAAATCAGAGATTTTGTCAAGTCTTCAAAATCAAATTATGAAGCAAAAATAGCCTCTCTAGCTAAAGTATATTTTTTTAACTATGTATGATATCTTAAGGGGAATACCCAACTATATGAAGAGATGGTAGTGGGAGGAACCACTCATGCTCAACTGGAGGAAATAGCCAACCTGCTAGCTGACAGATTTGGATCAAACTTTACCCCCTGTCCCCACCAGTCATCCCCCAAAGTATACCTTCCACCATTCCTCAGCCTATTATCTCAAGACAGCAGGTCAGCTGTGCACTGTCTAAGGCTAACCACATGGCATCAATGAGCCCTGAGAAGATCCTTGGTTGCCTTTTAAATAACTTAAACATGACCTAGCAGACCCACTTGGATCCTTATTTAACCACAGCCTCTGGACAGCTATGTTTCAGCAGAGTAGAGGTCAGCAACACTCATCTCTTTGCACAAAGGGGGACCATCAACTAATCCAGGGAATTGTGGACCTATGGCTGACCTCATCTCTCTGTCCCTGGAAAGAATCTACATGGACCGTATTGACAAGGACATAGGTAATCACCAGACTCTGGACCCAACCCAGTTCAAATTCTTTAAGGTTAGATCATGTCTGTTAAATATAGTTGACTTCTTTGAGAAGGTCACCAAGGCCATGGATGAGGGAAAGACCGTACATACCAGTTACCTTGACCTGGCCAAGGCATGTGAAACAATCCCCCACTCAGGTATTATACAGAAACTCTCTCAACTGGGCATAAACCCCTTTGTCACTAGGTGAGTAGTCAAATGGCTCACTGACAAGACATAAACTGTCAATGTGTGTGAATTCACCTCTAGCATGAGGCCAGTCACCAGTGGCATACCACACGATTTTATGCTAGGACCGCTCCTGTTTGGAATTTATTTCTCAGAAGTCCAAGCAAACATAAATGGCCTTTGGATGATCAGAATCACAGATGACTGTAAACTGAGGACAATCACTGAATCCCAAACGGTACTGATATACTGCTGAAAGGATTAACTCAGACAAATGATTGGTGCCAAAACCATGAACTGAAACTAAATGTAAAAAAATGCATAATCATTCCCTTTGGGAAAGCAAATACCCATCTAATTACAATATAGATAGCACTCCCTAACAGTAGACCCAATGGTATGTAATCTGGATACACAAGTCAACAGTAATCTAAACTTTGACCACCTTGTATTCATAGTGGTCTGGAATTCCTTCCATGTGGCTTCTATGTAAGATCAAAGGAGATTATAATTCCATTGTACTTGCCCCTCATCAGACCAGTCACTGAGTACAATGCACCCTATAGCATGTACCACACCAGACATCTCCAGCAGTTAGGGTGATCCCAGAGGTTTCTCACCAGGAAGATACAGGGTTTTAAAACAAGTCTTACGTGGAAAGATTGAAAGCCCTATCATTATATTCTGTCTCCTACAGACTGCTAAAAGGCAATCTGTTTGGATTACAGGGTTGTCTCTAATCCAGCCCTGATAGAAATGTTACACATTTGCAAATCAAACTGCATGAGGGCCACTCTTTCCAGGATATTAACCTAGCCTCTGGCATGAATACATCATGTTGGAGAGATAGATATGTCTCTCAGACACTACCTAGTCTCTGGAACAAGTTCACATGAAGTAAAGGTCTTCCCAGGCCCTCTTCAAGTACAACCTAGATCAATAGATGGGTAATCGTAAATTTACTCCTGGGGTGGTGCCTATGTCCCTTATGGACAGAGGCAGTTGGTATTAGATATTGTAGCATAAACTCATACCTCTGCAAACATTGTCCACCTATTGAAAATT
Source organism: Protopterus annectens (assembly GCF_019279795.1). NCBI lineage: Eukaryota > Metazoa > Chordata > Ceratodontiformes > Protopteridae > Protopterus > Protopterus annectens. The sequence continues at coordinate 233,368,064 of NC_056726.1, read as the reverse complement.
GGGAAACTTGGGATAAATATGGCTAGACTTGTAAGGGCTCTTGGGCCATTATCTTAGCAATCTCTCATGAAACTATGAACCTGTGAACTTGATGTCCATGACCCTGGAAAGGATCAGAGGTGAGGTGTCCAGTCACAGACTGGGTACACTTAGATGACAAAGTCGAGTCCATTCTTGATAGACCATCATTATCAGCTTTGGTCCCAGATACCACCACACTTATTTGTCCACCAATGCTCCTGAGTCTCCCCACTTGGGATACCACATTAGGCTGCACATACTTACTGCTGTAGTTCTATATCATTAATATCCCCTGAGGGTAAATGGAGCACCAAGCGTACTTGTGGCCACAATTCACACTGTGGAAACCATAGGTCTGCTTTTTCCTGACATGGACGAACCAATTAGGGTACATGTACCAGTAGTTCAGCATCATCCCTGCAATAGACCACATCAAGCCACAGAGCCGCAGACCACCACAGTAAACATCTGAAATTTTTGTGACATAACAGTCCCACCCAGCCACTGGTGGATGTGATCCCTGATACACACAGCCTTCTACTAGACTGGCTTCCAAGTCCACTTGCAATGACACCGACCAATATGGTAGTATTGCTGTCACCTGTCGCTGTGTTCTCCCTACTTGTGCAAATGATAAAGATTATGCCTTGCCTGTCCTCCAACCTGTGTGGGTAAGGTAAGTTGTGATGCATACCATGGCCAGCCCTTGCACTGCCTTGCAAGGCCTCACTTTAGTAATGCATGCATCATCTTATTCTAGATTGTCTGAATCATAGCCCATTTTGTGGACTAGGGCCACCTCTTTGCCAGTGCCTCAATGTACTACATCATGCTCTTACTTTCATGTGTACCTGATGTTGTCTGTTCATCCCCCGAGTAGCTACTCTGTTCCTCATCTGCTACTTCTGCAGGTATGGTGGGATGTTTCCCTGCTAATCTAGTTGTTTCTTCTCAACCAATCTATGCAGAATTTTTGATACTATGAATATGTGGCTGTATGACTCGGGTAAATATTACAGTACAAACCAAGCAGGTACTTCACAGTGTGGAGGGTGTGAAGTTCACTCCTTTAGCTATGTTATGCACCTAGTTCACTAATAAAATATGCATTTTAAAATATGTACTACAAAATAATAAAATAGTAGGTAGTCCACAGATGAGTTAAAAATGGAATATCCTTTACTGAAACACACAAACAAGCAATCTTAGCTGAGTACAGTGAAAAGCATTAAAGACATTCATTAAGTTATTAATAATCAGGTTATTTGGAGCAAAGGAGTTGTTACAGAGGGTGGTTCTGTTAAGAGCAATAAAAGGGATTAAAGTAATTCCTTTAAGCAATTCCCCCTTCCCTCTTAACACCATAGTGTAAACTGAGACTGTGCTACCTTAAAATCGAAACTTAAAAGCTAGAGACAAATTAAAACATAATATAAGAACAGCTTATTGTGGCTAACCTGCTAATCCAAGCTTTATTAATTAAGAAACCAACTCATTAACAAAATGACTAACTAATTAACTAACAAAAATATCTACCACTAGACATCTATCAGAATAAATAATAACTTATAAACTGAAACACTTTTAACAAAGATCGCTTTCGTACCAAATAAATAATTCAGCAGGTCTGTGTGTAAAAAAACATATCATAATATTAATGAACATATGTATAAATCTACAACTGAACATCTAAGTAGGCTGAAAAACATAGCTATAATTGTTAAGGTTGAAATAAAGTGAAAAATGTTAAAAATTAAGCATTAAGGCCCTGGGGATCTGTTCAATTGTGGCATCTAACTAAGAAAGCACTTAGTTTAAATGAGTAAAAGTATCAGAAAACAGTACCGGCGACAGTTTTTATTGTAAAGTATTTACAATGTTTGATATTTGTTTATAACAATATTAGCATGTATAATATTGATACTGTGAAGGACCCGCAGGTATGGCTAGTGCAACGGCCCAAGACTCCTAAAATTCCATAGACCAAAAAAGAGCCAGCACAAATCGATGTGAAAGAAATAATGTATTATAACTAGAACATAGTATATTTAAAAATACACAAATGTATCATACTCACCAAATAAATCAGACTGGTTTCAGCAATGCTGCCTTCCTCAGTGAACAAAAACAGTATGACAAAATCTCCCTCCAACAAAACAATATATATATATATATATATATATATATATATATATATATATATATATATATACATGGATACCAATTAACACTTATACAATTACTGGATTGATCAGGGTTTCAGAAGTATTCATTCAAGCCAGGTGGAAATAATCCACCAAGCTTGACTATCCACTTCTTTTCTTTCACATTATTTATCTCATGCAATCCTACCTTGTCCTGTGTTTTATATATAATACAGTCAATGATTGTAAATCTAAATATCCCAGTTTTATGTTTACAAATATGTTTATACAATGCACTAGATTGTTTGCAGTTCTTAATGTCACTCGTGTTCACTTATCCATAGTCTAAGTAGGCCTGGATGTTTGTCCAACATAAAATGCTGGGCATGCACAATTTGCCAAGTATATCACCCAACTGGTACTACAAGTAGCAAAAAAAGTAATATCAAACACTCTGGGTGTATTTTGGCTAGAAAAACTGCAAGTTTTTGTAGATATTTGAACAACTGGAACAATGACCACATGGATTGCAACTTGTCAATTTCTCCCCAGTCATAGTTCTCTGACTGAAAAACTTATCCTGATTCTGGCACCTTTTATAATGGTTGAACAAAGAACTTAGAGAGAGACCCTTATGAAAGGAATATATACATTTGTCTCCTATGTATTTTATAAGTGAGCCCTCCACTTGAAGAATATCCCAATGCCTGGAGATGATATTCATGAATGAATGTGTATTTTTACCATACATAGTTATTAGCCTAACTTGATTCCTCCTAACAGGCTGGTCACCCTTATATACAAGCAAATCAGATCTGTCCTGCTCAGAGGCAAACTGACTAGCTCTACAGATGTCACCAGCTCTGTATCCCCGATTCCTGAATCTATTGGAAAGATCCTGCTTATATTGATTGTAAATAGAGAAGTCTGAACAAATTCTTCTAATCTTAAGAAATTGAGAATTGGTTATATTCCTGATGACATGTTGGGGGTGGAAGCTGGAAGCATGTAGCAAAGTATTATATTGCTAAAATTTGCAAAAAACTCCATTCTCCAAGGTGTCCTCGGGGATGCGTTTAACCAAGGCATCCAGAAAAGTGATCTAATTTTTGTGCCAGGTTAAATTAAATTGGGTCCCCCACTTGTTTTGGTTCAAATATTCAACAAACTCCGCCAAGAAGCATCCGCTCTCCACACCAACCAACAGTCATCAAGATATTGCCTCCAAATATCACTTTCTTCCAATTAAATATTATGATTAACGTCATAAATCAGTTGCTCCTCTATGTAAGCCATGAAGAGGTCAGCATATATGGGGGCAAATGATGCCCCTACAGTCATGCCCTGTACCTGCCATACACATTGTTTTTGAAAGTAAAACACATTCTTAGTTAGAACATGCTCGGCCAAACAGACCAAAAGAGTGTTAAAACCTGGTCTATACAATTCAGCCCGATCCAACCAATATTGTAGAGAAGCCATCCCTGCCCAATGGGGGATATTAGTATACAGGGAGGTGACATCTAGACTGCACAATAACTAATAGGGTTCAAGTTGGATATCTGATATTATGCCCAAAGATTGGGTTGTGTCTTGCATCCGAGCCCATATACATGATAAAAGTGGTTTTAAATAGTACGTAAGAAATTCAGAAATGAGTTCTGTGAGTGAGCCTTGCCCCAAAACAATAGGTCTACCTGGTGGGTTATTGAGGTTCTTATGAATTTTTGGGAAGGAGGTGTAAGTGTTGTTGTTTAGGATGGTCAACCTTCAGATGATAGGCAGATACGCAAGACTGGACACAATATAATGATGAGGCACAGAGACAAATTTTGGATCAGAATTATTATAAGATAATGTCTACAGATCCCACAGCCAAGTTTAAGGTTGAGATTGATGCCTTTTTGGACTTGGCAGTTGAAGAAGGTATTATTCCTAGGGAAACTGCCTATCATCTTTCTTGATCCATGTATAATATTACCATGAAATGTCAGCATTAATCAGTCCCATATCAGACTTTTAATAGTCTTTTAAACAGTGAGGAAGTTTTCAGAGTTTTATTATGCCTTTTATGAAGCAGTAATAATTAAGCCTTGGTTTTCTAAAAGAGATCAGTTTCATCTCTCACAGTAGTTCACATTTTTCTAAAAGATTAGTGATGTCTCCTTCCACTTCCAAAAGGTCCATGCGATCAATAATTTGAAATTTAAAGCCAGTGTGTTTTTGTGAAACTGTAGGTGTTAAGACAGTGCATTATTCTTACACTTAGCTCTCATTTCGGAAAGATGGCCAGAAATCCTTCTTTTACGTTTGTTGAGCATTTTCCCCACATACAATGCTTCACAGTCATTGCAGCTTGCTCTGTAAACCACATGCATTGAGTTACAGTCACCTCCTCCATTGGTTTTAATCAGTTTCTTTAAATAGGTGTAGAAAAACATGTCTCTCTCCTGCATGTGCTGACAAAAATCACAGTTGGCTCCACTCTTATTGGTGCATTTATTCAATGGTCTGGGCCTACCTTCAACCCAACTCCTGATGTTTCCGTCTTTCCTCTACAAAAAGGAAGGAGCTTCTCCAAGGATGTCCATTAGATACAAGCTTTAGGTAATTATGGCCCATTTTGACGCAAAGAACTGGAGTGAGGCATGACATGGATGAAACAAGTTCCCCCACTGCCATCATCTACACAGATACCCTTGTTGCCAGCACACCTTGAAGGTCCAGCAAGGGGTGAGGTTACCTAGATCAGAACCAGACCCAGAATAACAGAATGAACCAGCACCATCAGACAGGTATGCTGGGGGAACACCTAAACCAGAACTAACACCAGATCCAGAATAGACAGGACAACTGAGACCAAAGTCAACACAGTTACCAAGAGCAGCATCTGGAACACTGTGACCCATACCACCAAGAGGGACATTACCATCAGTACAGACATCAACCACAACACCAACAACAGGACCATTAACAATACCATTACCAGAACCAATGTCAGAGCTCCAGAGGAGGACAATATTATCACAGTCACTAGGAAGACTACCACTACAATCCCCTGAGACTACAGAGAGCACAACAGGAGTTTAAACAATCCCTAACACCATTAAGAGATGCTCCAGAAGACCGTAAAACCAAATAATGAACAGGAGTGAGGGAAATGAAATACTTGGGGGAGCCCAGCTACACCACAAGACCCAGAACCAGACAAAGAAACCAGCCACATGATTAACATACCCTGTTGTGTGGAATCACTCTAAAAAAGACTTTACTGACACTGAGATTAATGTGCTTTCAAAGGTATTCATTTTGTTCCCCACTGCAGGTCTGACACAGCACAGGTACTGGTTGATTTAAAATCATATGTCAGAAAATTGAATCTGAAAGTTCTGTACCGTGGCAAATCTGATGCCAATGAGAAAAAACTTATTGAAGAAACAGTAAAAAGACCGAGTAGTTACTGCCCTCCCTTACACCAAACATTAGCAGCCTTTGAGGTCAAAGGTGAAATGAACATCAGGAAAGCATGCAAAAACCAGCACAGAGAAAGTTCTACAACCTTAAGAAAGGTGAGAAAAGAGCATTGTTAGAGCTGGGCAGACGTAAGTCTTGACGGGTTATGAAGGCTGAAAAGGATGGGGGTATTGTTGTTACTGATACCTGCAGCTATAATCAGAGGATAGAAGAAATGTTGAGAAACACTATTATGAATCTTTAACTTTAGACAAGATTAAGGCATCATATAACAACTGTTACACAGCCTTGACTGCACTTTATGATGATTGTTTGTAAACAGACCCCCCCCCCCAACTTGCCTAAAATCTTTGGACTCCCTAAGCCATATAAAAATAGAGAAACCCTCCTTACAGGCCAGTGTTTGCAAGCAGCGGGTCCCTGACCAAAGCTGCTGCCATCTACCTGGATTTTTTGTAACAACCTCCGGCTGAGAAGAACATTTCACACATAAAAGACTCTAATGATTTTTAAGGAAAATAAAAAAAATGTTACAATTGATGCTGATAACATGTTATTAATAACAGATGTACAATCATTATAAACTGTACTTCCACATAATTATCGTTTTGAAACAGTGATTGATTTGTACATAAAAAACAACAATGGCACACCAGCACAACATGAAACAACAGGTAAACTTTTAGATATGGTGCTTAGCTACATTTTTTTCCATTTAATGGAAATTGCTACAACCAAAAGATTGGTACAGACATGGTGGCAGCTATGGCTTCTAGCCTAGCCAACATAGATTATGTTTTTAATAACAGAGAATACATGCAATATATCACACTGTATCTGCACTTTCTTGATGACATCTTTATTGTGTGGAAAGGAGACAGTGCTAAATCAGAAGATTGTATCAACTATCAGAATCAAACCACCAGCTTACTGCATTTCATCTCTTCCCAGAGCCTTAACTCAGCAGTCTTTTTAGATATGAAGATTACTAAAAAGTGGGACCAAGCTAAAATGGACACAGATCTGTACAGAAAACCTACCAGAGTAAACCTCCTGCTACATAATAAGAGTCTCCATCCCACCAGGACAAAATATAATGTTAAGTCCCAGGGCTGCAGGTTGGCCAGGATCACCACGAAAATGTAACCCTTCCTTAAGAACCTAAATGGTCTTGAAAATTACATTTTGATGAGGGGATATGAAAGCAATATGTTAATAAGCATTCTGGAAGCTATAGTTGAACTAAAAAGTACAAATTCACCAACACTTAACAGCCCTTATAGGTGGGTTTTCAAGAAACCTATAGACAATAAATCTAAAGACAGTTGTATTTTGACTTTTACTGTTGACTACTACAGCATCATTAATATTATTGGAGAGAATTGGGCCATAATTGCTTAAAAGCTCATATCTAATGGACAACATTGGAGAAGTTCCTTCCTTTGTGTATAGGAAAGCCAGAAACATCAGGAATTGTGTTGAAAGTAGGCCCAGACCATTGGATACATGCACCAATAAATGTGGAGCCAACTGTATTTTTGTCAACATATACAGGAGGGAGACATGCTTTTCTGCCTTTATTTAAAGAAACTGATTAAAACCAACGCAGGTGGTGACTGCAACTCAATGCAGGTGGCTTACAGGGCAAGCTGCAATGACTGTGAAGAACTTTACATGGGGAAAATGCTGAACAGACTTAAAAGAAGAATTTCTGACCATCTTTCCAAAATTAGAGCCAAGTGCAATAATAATGCACTGGCTTGGCATCTACAGCTTCACAAAAGTCAGACTGACTTTAAATTTCAAATTATTGATCACATGGACCTTTTGGAACTGGAAGGAGACATCCCTAATCTTTTAGAAAAATGTGAACTATGGTGGCAGCTGAAACTGACCTCTTTTAGAAAACTGGGGCTTAATTATTATTGCAACATTAAAAGCATACTAGAACTCTGAGAACTGCCTCACTGTTTAAAAGACTATATATATATATATATATATATATATATATATATAAATATATATGTAGATATATATATATATATATATATATATATATATATATATATATATATATATATATATATATATATATATATATATATATATATATATATACATATATATGTATATATTTATATATAAACATACATACATACATACGTGGGTAGTAGGTTAGGTGCCAGTGGTACTTTCTGCATTGTTGTGGTGGATCATGGCATGCATCATTACAGATACTGGTTTCAGTAGCCATCAACATGTTTTTTTTTCTGCTTTAGTTGCCACTATTGCAAGCATTGTATCATCCTGCACACAGGCAATTCATGGCATTCAGAAACGGTGAGCACTGTGGCACAGTGCATCTGTTTTATATGTCTTTGTATTGCTCTATCTTGTTGGATTGCATCATTTACATAATCACAGTAAATCATATTTATTGAGAAACTTATTCCATATCATTATGTGGTCATTTGCATATGCTGCTTACTGTGCCATTGTTACTGTTGTGTGACAATAGTGCTTGTGTTTCCATGCTGCCTCCTCTCCACACATTGTCAAACTCCATGCTGCTTTACACAGCACTATGAGTTAACTCTCTGTGAATATAAACCATGGTTTTAACTTACTTGTTCAGACTGCACTAAAATGTGCAGTATATCGCAGAACTTTTAACATACTTTAAATTTAGAAATCAGCCATGTCTTGTGTGTCAGTGCTCTAAACTGAATATACATGACAAACAGATATGCAACTTATGTGGCATACAGGAAACTATGGATCATCAGTACAATATGTATTCATATCTTGAAGGTATGCATAAATGTATCTGTATAAAACTTGAGAGAGTGTGTGTCATAATGAAACAATAAAAAAAGAAACTAAAAACAGTTCATATACATACACTGTTTGCATGCTATTTGGCAGGTAACTGTATGAAATGTTGACACTTATAAGTGTGAGACCCGGAAAAGCAAGAGAGAAGACCAAAAATGTAAAGGTACATATATGCTCTTCCTCGGAATATTCCTGTTTCTTCAATTGGTTGCAAAAAGTTGGTATGTATGAGTTTGATGAGGTTGTCCCCCATATTGTGGCGATACAGCAGGCTTGCCCCTGCAAAAAAGGTTAAAAGAGCAAAGCAATGTTTGGCATTCACTTTTCTGTGTTTTTCAGCATTTTGAAGTTCTTTATTGTGAGTCTCAACATTTCAGTATGGAGTCTATTTGGCAGTTACCTTTCCTGTCGGTTGTTAAAAAATCAATAAGAATATCACAGGCAAAAATACACATTTTTATTTACATACCACTTTACATTGCAATAGTTACCTTCCAATTAGTCTCAGACTTAATCCTCTGCTTTTAGAACTGCAGGAAAACAAAATGAAAGATAATGCTAAACCACACAAAATGGACCACAAAGGACCACACTGACCAGGCAGTACAAATGTTAAGGAAGTGTGCAGCTGGCAGCGTGATTTGTAAATTAAGCTGATTAGGCACTTGTATAAATTTTAAATAAGTATTTTTGGAGCCTTGTAGCTTTGCTGTGACTATTTTGACAATTGTCAGTTTCTCTTTAAAAAAATAAGATGGTATGAACTAAAGAACTGGAGAATGTACTAAAGTGTTACATATTTCACTGTATCTAATCATGTCACTGGCAGTGTAATGTGTACTCTTAGTAGGTTATACTACCGAAACCCAAAGTGCGCATTAAAAAGGGTAAGTTAGCCAGCTGTCTGATTTTCTGACATTTTTTTCTATCAATGAATGCCTGGAAAAGATCTGTAGTAGCTAGAAAAGATCTGTAGTAATAACACTATACATTACAATCTGCTTGAATTTCCTAACAAAGTACCACAGAATACTATATAAACTTTCAAAAACTGTGTTGTAATATTAATCAGTCCATGTTCAGAGGCAGAGTCATCTTTCATTGGAGGTAGATATACGATGGGACATAGTTTTTTTATAATACTGTAACTGGGAAGAATCACATTTTGGTCTGAATATGTAACGGTGCAGACTTACATCTGAGATGACCTGTAGTTTCTGCTGTGGCCAGGTAGGCTTTGTATTAATAGTTCTGTGCATGGAAGAGGTAATGTTTGGTATTAAGAGCTTAGAGTATGCTTGGCTGTTTTCCTGACAGGCTGATTGTCTAGCTAGCATGCTAAATGCAGGATCATGCTTTGGTTTTGCATTTAGTCATATAGTGTTTTGATCTCCGACTGGAGTTTTTCCAAATTGATTTTCTATTTAGAAGGACATTGCTGGTGGTTGGATAGTGTATTGTGGCCTTCTGCAGCTGGATTGTGCCCCCCAGAGTTGTGAGCCATGGTTTTTGAGGTTTTGCAGGATTTCAGTTATGATTGCTCACTACGCATGTGCGGTGTGGCATAACAGTTATGGGGGAGGGTAGAGTTAACAAAAAGTGCAGTAAACCTTCTTGGGATGGCTCCTTTGAATACCGTTGTTGATGGTGGTAGTGTAAAAGGTAGGTGCTTAGTATGCCTTTCAGCTGTTCAGATTTTCACATTGTGTTTGGTATGTTCCTCATGGTGTTTACGGTTTGCTATGTTGTTGTGATGAAGTGATCAAGGCTGAGTCGACTAGCTGGGAGTTGCAGTTTGAGTCCTGGCTGGACCATGCCTGACTTCATGGTCTTGTTTTGCTGATGATTGCTTTGTGGTGGAGCCTTGTGCGGAAAGTGGAGTAACTGCATGTGCACGGAAGTGATGCGCTCATGCCTCTCATCCAAATTATACTTCATATTTTTGGTCTGTTCCTCGTGAAATTTCTGATTTTCTGGCAGGTCACTGTGATGATCTGTTGATAGCAGTCACTAAATAATGACATACATTTGAGTTTCAGACTTCAAAACCTTTGGAAAAATACATGCATAACATAAACCCTGTTATTCTAATGGCTTTCTAAGTTTATAAAAGCAGTGTTTAAAATCTGTCCCTATTTTGTGGGCCTTTATCTCCCCATTTTGGTGGGCTTTGTCTGGATTTCTAGTGCTGGGAGGTTGAGCTTTGTGGATGCGCTTTGTTTTTTAGCATGATTGCAGCTGATGCTGTGTATTGGATTTCTTTTTGTGACTTGCTAGGTTAAAAGAACATTATTTGAGGTCTGTCCCTAGTTTTGGGACTTTGTCCTCCCATGCTTTGGCTTAGTCCAGATGGTTGTGCTGGGGTGTTGAGAGCTGTGGTGGTCACGGGTTTGCAGCCTCTCATGAGCAACTTTTAAATGCTGCATATGCGTGGTGTGGCTTTGGCTGTTACGGGAGAGGGTGGTTTTGTCCGGAATTATTGATCAAAGAAGTTGAAAGGTATGTCTACAGATAGAATACTAGACTACTACTAAACTATTGACTTTTGTGGTATGTCTACAGATAGAATACTAGACTACTACTAAACTATTAACTTTTGTGGTATGTCTACAGATAGAATACTAGACTACTACTAAACTATTGACTTTTGTGTGAACAGCTATGTTAAGTAACTCTTAAAGCAGTATAGTTAGCCACATCACCATATGGATTAATGACAGTTTAGTACTTCTACCTATAAACAATATGCTCACTATTATAAAAACATTTTTCTGTCATTCAGCATCTATTCATTGTTAATATAATATGATCGATTTTATTACATCAGGCTGAGGTCCAACCATATTGCCTTGTAATTTAAGAGTACTATATACATAAATATATATGTGTATATATGGGTCCCCTTCAAAACATCTAAAACCCATAACATCTAATTTCATAAGACTGAGACCAGAACATCTAAAACCCATAACAGAGAATTTCATAACATCCAACAGTACAGATCACATGAAAATAACATCCCCTCCACATATAACGACATATAATGACACCAAACTACCAAATACACTTTTTACTACATTTCTGCAGGAGGGCTTGATACAGTGTGGTTAGGAAATTAACTTTCCCACTGTAGTGTGATCTTGGAGTTGGTGTATTTAATTTACGGGGGGGTGGGGTGGGGGATGCAGGGGGGCTTGCCCTTTGCATAAATGTAGTAAAAAGTGTGTTTGGTAGTTTGGTGTCGTTATATGTGGAGGGGATGTTATTTTCTTGTGATTTGTAATGTTAGATGTTATGAAATTCAATGTTATGGGTTTTAGATGTTCTGGTCTCAATATTATGAAATTCGATGGTATAGGTTTTAGATGTTTCAAAGTAGACCCGTAAATAAATAAATAAATATAAATATATATATATATATATATATATATATATATATATATATATAAATATACATATAAACTATATATATATGTATATATATATATATATATATATATATATATATATATATATTTTTTTTTCATTCTATCTTAAGGTGTCCCTTTTTTTTACAAATGGTGAATATGCAGAGTCTATGGCAGAGGTAGGAGGCCATTGTGGCTCAGGTGATAGAGCTGTTCCAGGAGGTGTCTAATGCAGATTCCGTAATGGCAGATGATGTGGGTGTGTCCATCTGAAAGAGATAACATTCGGTAGTGAAGACCAGATCGGTGGCTTGTGGGAAGCAGGCATGGCAGTCGAGAGAGTGGTTGCAGTGGATCTTCTGGCCACTGGCATGCCTCAGGACAGAGTTGCAGGTAATGACAAGCTGTTGGATATCTCGCTACATAGGGCAGTTTCAAGTACATTGAGAATGATTGTAGGGTAGGTGGGGACGTGGTGGTTCAGGGGTTGCCTGAAGCTGGAGGGTCTCGGAGGGGTAAACAGAGGTGTCACGAGCAGGGACAGGGTGAAGTCATCAGTGGGAGGGTAGTGTAGGGTTGGCTGTGGAGAGCTTGGGGGTCATCCATGTCTGGGGTAGGATTGTTCTCTGTAGTTGAGATGGATTTTGGCCTATGGTTTTAGGACAAGGGACAGGCACAATTTTCCTGACCCCCTCAAATTCTATCCTCAGTTAAAGAAAAGATTTGGAGGGTGGATATGTTGATGTCTTTGAATTATTTGCTGCAGAAGGGGTGCAGTAACTGGTGGAATCAGAGAAGGCAAATATCAAGGATCTGTTGGCAGCTTTCGAGGCACTGGGAAGGAGGAGAGTCAGTAGAGTGCGACCTAGGACATGGGATAATTGGATGGTAGGTTTTGTCTACTACATGACAATTTGGCTGGAGAAGGATACTTCTTTGGTTATGCCACTCTTGGATTACTTTCTTACAATTCAGGAGGATCAGTGTTTTCAGTTGGGACCTGTTAGTTATGGTATGACCAGAGGTTTCAGAAGCAGAAAGCAGTTTATCACTCTCTCCATTGGGAGGTTAGCCATCCGGCTATATGGCTAGAGACTATGATGGATAGCTTTGGGATGGTTAGTAGAGGGGGAAAGGTAGGGGAAGAAAGGGGGGAGTATGTTGGACTTTTAATACAGGATGCTGTTCATGGGTAGGGTGTAAGTTCTTGCATACTTGTTCAAAGTGTGCAGGGAGGCTTCCGGTGGTGCAGTGTGGTCGGCAGGAGGCTAGTTTGCTGACTCTAGGTTTGCTTTCAACTGATGGGGGTGGGGGTTCTTCTTCTTTTCAAGGGTTTCAGAATCTCTGAGGGAGGGGTCATTTCTGAGGGTTATGGAGAAGGGTGTCTTTTAGGGGGACAAGGAGATGACTGGGGGATGCATTCTCCCATTAAGGTGGAATTATTATGCCATATGCTCCAGCAATTAACTGATTCTTCTCTTAAAGGAGAAATAGTTGAGGCCTTTTTCTGGTGGTTTTCTATTAAATCAAGGGTGGTGGGGTAGTCTGTAGTAATTTGCACCTGTGTAGTGGGGAAGGAAGATATATTAGAGCATCTGGTAGAAAAGGAATGACAGGCAGGTAGATTATTGGGTCCTTTTGATAGCCCCCATTTGAGAGTTTTAAGGTTTCACAGTGAGGTTTGGTTCCCAGGAATGTGGCTGGTAAGTTTAGGGTGATTCACCATTTGTTGTACTCAGAAGGGAGCTCCATTAATGATTTAATTTCAGTTGAAGATGTCAGGGTTAGTTATGCATCTTTGGATGCTGCTGTGAAGGTTATTCGGGGGTTTAAGGAGCCGTGGTTTGTGTAGTTGGACATTGAAGCTGCCTTTTGCTGGTCTGGGAGGAGGATTGGCTGTTATTAGTCATGGTAGTTGGGAACAAATTTTGCTTTGATAAGGCTATGCCAATGGGATGCTCGGTAGGCTGTGCTACTTTTGAGAAATTTAGCATTGCACTTCATTGGGTCTGCTAGGAGTGGGTGGATATGTAGAAGGCGGTGCACTATTTGGATGATGTTTTGATAGTAGGCGAGGGGTTTGAGGGAATGTTTGCAGGTTTGCAAGAGTTTTTGGGGATGTGTGATGAGTTGGGGGTCATTGGCTAGGCAGAAGTTGGAAGGCCTAACTAAGGCATCGCATTTTTTGGGTTTACTGGTGGATGCAGAACATGGGTTGATTTGCTTGCCAGAGGATATGATAGCTGAATTGAAGGAGAAGATTGTGCAGCTTTTGTACAAGGATAAAGGAGGTTAAGTAGCTTTTAGGGCTTCTGAATTTTTCATGTCTGACTTCATTCAGGTTGTACTTTTTGTAAGTCAGCGGCCTTTTTGTTAAAAGGATGGAAGAGCAAACATCAGTGGTTCAGGATTAACAAGTTGGTGCAGTCTGATTTGACTCTTTAGTTGTCATTTTTGGAGCAGTTTAATGGTGTATCTTTTTGGCAGGCAAATTGGATTGGTCAAGAAGAACTGCAGTTCTTCACAGATGCAGTTGGAGGTATTGGAATGGGTGCATTTTTTCAAGAGGAATGGTTTGTGGCTCATTGGCTAGCAGATTGGAATGATGAGTTGTAAAGTTATATTGCCTTTTTAGAGTTAATGCCTATCTAGGTTGCATTGTCAGTTTGGCAGCAGTGACTGAGGAGAAAGATGGTCCTTTCTTATTTGCAATGGTGATGGACAGGTTGACAGATGAGGTCAGACAGGAGTCCCCGTGTGGACTATGATGTTTGCAGATGACATTGTGATCTGTAGTGAGAGTAGGGAACAGGTGGAGGAGACCCTGGAGAGGTGGAGATATGCTCTAGACAGAAGAGGAATGAAGGTCAGCAGGACTAAGACAGAATATATGTGTCTGAATGAGAGGGAGTTTAGAGGAATGGTGAGGATGCAAGGAGTAGAGGTGGTGAAGGTGGATGAGTTTAAGTACTTGGGATCAACAGTTCAGAGTAATGGTGAGTGTGGAAGAGAGGTGAAGAAGAGAGTACAGACAGGATGGAGTGGGTGGAGAAGAGTGTCAGGAGTGATTTGTGATGGACGAGTACCAATAAGAGTGAAAGGGAAATTCTACAAGAGGGTAGTGAGACCAGCTATGTTATATGGGTTGGAGACAGTGGCATTGACAAAAAGGCAGGATTCAGAGCTTGATGTGGCAGAGTTGAAGATGTTAAGATTTGCAGTGGGTGTGACAAGGATGGACAGGATTAGGAATAAGTATATTAGATGGTCAGCCCAGGTTGGAAGGTTTGGAGACAAAGCCAGAGAGGCAAGATTACATTGGTTTGGACATGTGCTGAGGAGGGATGCAAGTATATTGGGAAAAAGATGCTAAGGATGAAGCTGCCAGGTAACAAGAAAAGAGGGAGGCCTAAGATAAGGTTTATGGATGTGGTGAGAGAGGACATGCAGGTGGTTGGTGTGACAGAGCAAGATGCAGAGAACAGGAAGAAATGGAAACAGTTGATCTGTTGTGGCGAACCCTAATGGGAGCAGCCAAAAGAAGAAGAAGCTTGAGGGGAAAGATGATAATTTTTAATTCGGATAATTTGGCAGTGGTCCGAGTTTTGCCAGCAAAGGCTGTGGGATCTGAACTGTTGGTTTTATGTAAGTAAGTTTTGTAGAGTTTGTTAATACATTTTTCATTTGCAGGTTTGCATGTGACAGGGGTTAGGAATGAGATTGCTGACAGTTTGTCTCAGTTTCATTTTCCAAGGTTCCAACAATTTGCTTCAGGGGCAGAGGAGGTGCTGATGGAGCTGCCAGATGAGGTGTGGCATCTTGGCTTGACATAACCAGGAGTTTGGTGCAGCATTTTTGGGCAGCATCTACCAGGAGAACTTATGGTAGGGCTCAATGTGATTTTGATAAATTTATTTTACAGCTGCCTGAGGATGAAGGACTTTGGTCGGAAAACCTATTATTGCAGTACTTGGCTCTGGCTTGGAGGCAGGCTAAAGCAGTGTGACTGAATAAGGGGGGCTTGGCATTGATTAGTATATTTGCGCAGCTGTGGTTGCATGATTTTACAAAGTCCTGGAAGGTGGAGAATAGGTTGAGAGGATGGGTTAGCATGGTTGGAGTTAATATGGATATGTGTTGGCCATCGACAAGACAGACTTTGAAGGTTTTATTGAAGGGTTTAGCTGTAGTGGTGGGTGAGTCTGTGGACTATGTTTTGTGGGTTACTTTGTGTTTATGGATGCATTTTGGGTATTGAAACTGTTAAGGTCATTTAGTTTGGAGAGATGTTATGGTTTTTCCATGGTCAGTCCACATTTGGTTATGTAGGTCTAAAATGCATCAGTTAGGGAAGGGGATACAGATAATTCTCAGGAAAGACAGGAATGAGAGGCTTTGTCCAGTTGGTTGGGCTATGAAATTGATGCAGGCTCATGGTGGGCTCCCTCATGATTTAGTTTTTTGGCTGAGCGGGGGTAAGATGGTAACAGGTAATCAGTCTGTACATATAATAAGAAGGGCACTGTGATGTAGGGTTTCCCAGGTGAGAGGTTTTTCTCTCATTAATTTTGTTTTGGTAGGGCTTCAGATTTAGCAAGGGAAGGCACATCCACTGAAGTCATTCGGAATGTGGGGAGGTGGTTTTCCAATGCCTTTTTATCTTATATTAGGTAAGAGATTTAACTGATGATTAATATTTTTTTTTTGTCTTTCAGGGCAGAAGATTGTCAACTTAGGGCATTTGTATATCTACTGAGCGGTGAAAAGGGTAGCAGTTAGGATGGATGGAAAGGACTTGGGTTTGTGTCATTTGGGGTGGACAGTTATTTGGCATGGGATTAAAGGTCTTAGGTGGACTCAGTATATGGATGAGATTGAAATGATATAGTTATGGATGGGGCTTCCTTGAATATTGGTGATACATTTAGTGGGTAATGATTTGGGAGTAATTCCTAAGAAGGAGTTGGTGGAAAAGATGAGGAATGATTTGTTTATACTGCAGACATTATATCCAGGCATGTGCATTGTATGGTCAGAGATAGTTCCGTGTTTGTGTTGGAGAAAAGTTGCTAGTTGTAAGGCTTTGAAGTGTGACTGGAGGTTTGTTAACGATAGGCAGGCATGGCAGTTGGGATTTGGGTACATATACGATAGAAGTAAAACAAACAGTCTAGGTAACAGTTAAACCAGTGATTTCAAGAAGTCCAAATCCGTAAAAGTTTGTGATCTTGGAATAAGCAAAGTGTTTGTGTACTTTTAGCACTTTGTGTGTTTACGTAGTGTTTTTTGTTTTTATATATACGATAGACTATAAGGATTTTGATGACAAGGACTCAGTTTGGCTTAGATCCAATGGAGAGCACTTGAATGAGTTTTGTTTAGATTTATTTAATGTACATTTCAGTTTATTTTTAGAAGGTTTAGTGAAAGTTATGTTGTAAGAGAGGGGGAACAGACTGTGGTCAGGCTGCTGGGTGGAGAAGAGGGGCAGACTCGGCCCTCTTCTGTTCCCTTCTCGGTGTTGGGTTTGATGTAATGAGTTTATGGATGAAAGTGAGTTTAGGACGCTTCTTGATTGACAAGAATAAGTGAATGGAGGTATGGACAATACTTATCTGGACAGGGTGAGTGGGTTTGCTGCCCTGAAGTATATTATAAGGATTTCCATTTTGTGGTTACAGTGATACTCCTGTTACAATTAATATTTGAAAATAACGTACTTTAGTTATTTGTGAAATTAGTAAAGGTTGTCAAATGTGTTTTGGTGTCATTGTGTATTATTGAAGGGGGCAGGGACAAATGAGGTTTGGGAATAAACCAGTTTGTCCAGGGACATCTTTGGTGAGGGTTAGAGTGAGTTAAATGGGGACGGGGGTGGGAGATTTGTTGGGAAAATGGTTTAGGAATAAAGAAAAGAGGTTGACCAGACTTTGGGAAAGAATGGGCTAATTTGTTAAGGGGACTTTAGAAGAAGCAAGGTAGATGTAGGGTAGGAGCTAGGTTTTTTTATAGCACTGTAACTGGGAAGATAAATCACATTTTGCAATGAATTTGCAACCTGCCCTCCCTCTCCTAGTTTCTTTTGGTTATTTATTTGGTATGATTCTCAGGTGGGTAATGGGACCGGGACAAACTAAGTTAACCCATTACTAATTTACTCTATCATGCTATTACTTTTATCACAGTTTATTTGACCTTGCAGCTTTTATTATCTCCAACTCATGGCATAATTTTTCGCAGCTCTACTAACACAGGGACTTAATGGCATAACAATAAGCAATGAGAACATTTAGGATATGTGGTATAATTCATATGCAGTTATTTAAGGGAATGACATGGGTGAGCTTTAATGTGTCTCTAAATAGAATTATTCGTGTTTTGAAAAGAGATGCATCATTCTACAATATATGCTTGATGATAATTCTAGAAATTATATAAGCATTATGTGAACCATTCTGTCTGGCTCTCAAGCATGTTATTTTGTAAGCATCTTTAACAAGCTGAAAAATGTCTATTGACTAAGATTTAAGAACAGCCTGATTAAGAAGTAAAATATTCCTGATACATCTAATGGATGTATAATGCTGAGGTCAACCATGGGACAGCACTGCGTGAGCCAATCCACTTAGAAAAGCACCCTGGCACTATACTACAACAGGAGACATTTACAAATCCAATTTATTAAAGTAACTTACTGATGATTATAATAGCTTGGAAAGAAGTTAAATTCAGTTAAGCCTGTAAAACTGATTGAATTAAAACAATCAAGTCTGCTGTTGCAAAAAGGATGAATGATGTCATATATCCATATATTAACCCAAGCACATTCTTAGTGGAATGACTGCAAACATCTCTGTTGGCTATATTACTGTTTATGTACATTATTTCTTGTTTTTCCTGATTTTCATAATTTTAAACAAGACAACTTCATTTTTTTGTATTGGAGCTCTGTCTAGCATCACCTGTTTTGAAATGTGTCCAAAGCAAAACGTTTACATGTCTGAAAACACTCCAGGAAAATGGGAGCATAATTCAGAGACACACATTGCAAAGAAGTTTGTGAAATGAATATGATGTTACAATTAACTAAGCATCCAATTTGCCCTTACTAAGACCTGTATTGCAGGCAAGGTGCATGCCAAATGTTGCAGTCCCTTGTCTGTGCATATCGATAGCTTATCTGTGCCTATTAGGAGTTTGGAACAGAAGAATTTTAGTAATATCACTGGGACTTTTAAAACAACTTCATATAGCACATGGATCCATATGCTCAGCATATGTTATATCTAGGTACATTTGTTACGATATTAATTTTATATTGCCATATATATACTGCCATCTGGAAATATTAAAGGTAATAAAAGAAAAACAGAAAAAAATGGCAATAAACAGATGCAAACATTTTTCAAGTAAGCTGTGAACTAATATCAAACAAACTGCATTACTTTTCTGGCAACTTATCACAAAATATTTTTGTGAATCTATGATTTAAATATGGTGCAAATTAGTATAACGTCCATTGTACTGATCTGAAATTACTTGGGGCTTAATTAGAAATCTGTGTCTTCCACCAAAAGCAGCTGTGGTCTTCTTTCAGGAAAGTAAGGATTTTGATTTTTTTTTTTTTTAATAAGACAGCATTGGCTCAATAATGTTTCATGGTCTACATTGCCACAAGGTAAAAAGCAGTATGGACATAACAGGCAAAAATGTGGTTTCACAACAGAAGAATGAAGTCATTCCATCTCTGTCATCACTGTGAGGACTGAGAAAACTTAGTAAAATCAATGTATAGATTTATGCCTTAACCTTTCTTTTAATGCATTTTACAGATTAGTGCAGTAATGTTTTTTTAAAGATTTAATATCTTCATATCTTCTCAAATATGTTTAATTGTTAACCTGGGTCTTAAAACCTGTTGTATCTCTAGGTGCAGTTAGCATTACTGCCAAGTACTGGCATGTGTCTTTCATTCTCCTGGCCATTGTGCCTACAGCATGTTTGAAAAAGAGTTTACATTCATTCAGTCCACTCATTTAGCCAATAAATAAGGAAATAAATAATTGAACAAATAAAATTTGGCAATAACACTGGGATTCATGCTAATATTTCATTCAGTTTTAACTAGTATTACTAGATTACTGAATGTCTGAAGAACTAAAATATGTATTCAGACCAAAAGATAATGTAAAAATGTAACTGAATGATTAAGGATACACAAGTGATAAAATAATATACTTTATATAATTCATAGTAATTTATCAATGCAGAATGAGGAGATGTATTGGAAGCAGCATGTAAACACCTCCACAGAATAATATCAGCTCAAGATTGAAGATTAGGTACACGTTGGTTTACAAAGTCTATTGAAAATGTGGAAGATACAGGCAAATGCAGGTTTGGTAGTACAGATTTAGAAACAATTGCTCACCTTGTTGCTGGGTGAGATACACTTATTAGTGAGGGTCTATATACTGAAAGTCTGTTGCATTTGAAACTGTGTAAACACAAAGATATACAGACACTTGAGAAGCATTGGAAATATGAACCACAAAGTATTAATGAAAATGAAGAAATTATAATTACATGTTTCATCCAATACCAACAATTAAAAACGTTAGAAAAAAACACATATATTAATCAAAGAAAAAAATGACAAAGGTATCATTAATCATTGAAATTGCTACCATATGATTATAGTGTTCCATATACTGAGAGGCACTAAATCATAAAACACCAGGATATGTAAGCATAAACTTGAACAATATAGAATTAATACACTAAGTTCCAATAGTAGCAGGAGTAAGCTGTTACAGTGATGTAATCAGTTTACAAACAAGCAGGAAGTGTTCTAGGCTCAAGAAAGAGTTCCTTTAAAGCTTTTTGATTTTTTTGGTGGCAAAATAGAGCATGGAGGTAATTTAAACAAGTAGATTGTGCTCAAAATGTTGTATGGCTCTTATCCATAGGCAAAAAAAAAAAAAAAAAACAGGCAGAGATAGTTAAGTAACTCATACAGTAAAATGCTTAAAATACTTCTTTTTGAACAGTAAATCTGTGATTTGTAAAGCCCTCTTTCCCTTTCCATTTCCCTCAGTTTTAATATACTTTTTTTAAATATAAAATTAGCACTATTTACATTTTAAATAACAACTTTCTTCTATCTATCTCATTAATTTACAGAGCCAAAAGTCTGTGTAGAATGTTTGTATGGTCACAGCAGATGTATACTTTGTGTAGAAATATTATTGTAACTTTATATGATGGGTATAGAAGAAGTGTACTTAAATATGCTACCAATAAATGTAACTCCATATGAACTGCAGAAGACCACTCTTGGCAAATATCGAGGACTGAAGCAATACTAATTTCTTGAACACTAATTGCACCCTGACTCAGGAATGAGGCCCATTCCAGTTGCAATATTAAAAACTCAAAACATTTGTTAAACTAAAAAAAAAGAATCTTATTAACGTGTTGCAAGGCCCTTTCTTCTCACCAATAATTTGCTTGTTTTGTATCATGGAAGAATTGAATGATAAGGCCTTTTCATTCAAAACTTATTGGCAACATATGAACTCAATTAAAGCTTGGCTGCTTCAATCTTTTACATGTTTCAAATAAATCAGTAAAACAGAATGTATATTTCTTCTACTTATCTTTTTATTTTCTCATACCCTGGTGTCGCTTTGGGTTACTATTAAGATATAAACTAGGGAGATTAATAAAGATCATGATAAATAAGATGTTACTAAATGACCATTTCACATTGAGCTGATCGAAGGAAGGACACTGAGGAAACTCGGAGCTATAATATATAACATTAAGTATCCTGTTTTTTGTTTATTTTGTTCTTTATTTCTTTGTTATTTATAGCACTTTGTGTACTGTGTATTTTTCTAGCTAGTTTCACTGTGTGTGAGGTATTAACTGGAAATTGTCCACTTTTATTAAGCATCTGTTGGGTTGTTTGTTTCTGATAAATTGTTGCAGTTAAACTCTTTTTTCTAGAGGCTCCTTTAGCTGTTTAAAACTTTCATTTAAAGGCTCACTGCTGCTTTTCAGCTGTGAGAAACATTTCTGCAGTTTGCTCTAAGTAGTAGGGATATTCATAGCATTTCCATATTCAGACTTGTATTTGGGCCTAGTGTTTGTGGGGGCTGTGTGTCTGAGCACATATTCAGGGACATCTTGGTTTAGCCAAAGCCATCAGGCATTTCAGTGAGAGAGAATTGTTTGAGGTCATTGGCTGACTAAGGTCACCTGGACTACAGCTTAGACTAAGCACATCATTGGTTCTTTGAGATTTCTTTCTTAAAAGCTGTCTCAGGTTTCAACTTTCTGTTACCCAAGAAGTTCATTTGTGAGTGTTCTGCCATTTCACACTGAGCTGATTGAAGGAAGGACACAGAGGAAACTCGGAGCTATAATATATAACACTAAGTATCCTGTTTTTTGTTTATTTTGTTCTTTATTTCTTAGTTATTTATAGCACTTTGTGTACTGTGTATTTTTCTAGCTAGTTTCACTGTGTGTGAGGTATTAACTGGAAATTGTCCACTTTTATTAAGCATCTGTTGGGTTGTTTGTTTCTGCTAGCTTGTTGCAGTTAAACTCTTTTTTCTAGAGGCTCCTTTAGCTGTTTAAAACTTTCATTTAAAGGCTCACGGCTGCTTTTCAGCTGTGAAAAACATTTCTGCAGTTTGTTTCCCACCCTGTTGGTATAGTGTTTTTATAGTTGGTGGCTTTGCAGTTGCCCACCCCTAGTGTAAATTTGATCTGGGACCCTCCTCCCAGTCTAGTGTCATTACCTCATTCTACCCAGTACAGGGAGAACATTTGAGAAGGCCAATCAGCTTAGTTTCTGCTACTCCTTTCTCTCTTTCCTTTCTCTCTTTCCACTTTAAAAAAAAATATCTGCTTTTACTGTATTTGTGTTTCTTCCTACTTTATTTTGTTTTTGCGTCATCTTAAAAGTACTCAATTGTATTTATTACTGCTTGGTGTAACTCATTCTAAGCCTTTTAGTTTAAGCACTTGGGCTTCAGACCAGTTGTTTTATATTAAGAATGTTTGTGGTCTGCACTGTAGTGGCAGAACAGGTAGCTTACATCCTTCTAAGTTGGGAACTGCTGATTGAGGGCTCAGTGTCTGTTATTCTAAAAGTGTATTAATTCTGGTTTAAGCACTTGGGCTTCAGGCCAGTTATTTTACATTAAGAGGGTTCGTGGTCTGCACTCTTGTGGGAGGAGAGGCTGGACTCTGCCCTTCTGAGCTGGGAATTTCTGGTTAAAGGCTTATAGTGCCTGCATATTTGAACTGCTTCTTACTGAAATTGGTACACCTTGTTTGCTGTAGTGTAGACTAGATCCAGGCCTGCTGTATCTAGCTTTGTTTGTATAACTTGAGCACTAATCCAGGCATTCTTTAAAGTATTCAATTGTATTTATTACTGCTTGGTAGTAACTTGATTAAAGTGTAGCTATCATTCTAAGCCTTTTGGATTAAGCACTTGGGCTTCAGACCAGTTGTTTTACATTAGGAAGGTTTGTGGCCTGCACTGTGGTGGCAGGACAGGTAGCTTACATCCTTCTAAGTTGGGAACTGCTGATTGAGGGCTTAGTGTCTGTTATTCTAAAAGTGTATTAGTTCTGGTTTAAGCACTTGGGCTTCAGGCCAGTTATTTTACATTAAGAAGGTTCGTGGTCTGCACTCTTGTGGGAGGAGAGGCTAGACTCTCCCCTTCTGAGCTGGGAATTTCTGGTTAAAGGCTTATAGTGCCTGCATATTTGAACTGTTTCTTACAGAAATTGGTACACCTTGTTTGCTGTAGCATAGACTAGATCCAGGCCTGCTGAATCTAGATTTGTTTGTATGTTTGTTGTTTGTTTGCTTATTTCACCTGAAATGCTAATTCCACCTAAAATGCAGCTTTTCAGCACTTCTGTGGATCCCTAGTGATATCTGCATTATTTACTGTACTTATTTCCTTGTTTCACTTGAAATAAAGTTACTGTTTGTCATTTTTGCATTTAAGTTACCTGTAACACATTGCATTTAAGTTACCTTGCTCACTAAGTCAGCACTAAAAAATTAAAAGCACTACACCCTCACAAACTCCCCTTGAGTACCTTGTTCCCCATTGGCCCTTTTTTTCAATTATAAAGGAAATCCCAATACTATTCTAGCATGTCCAAAGGTCAGTTGTCAATCTCCTCTCCGGTCCAGCTGGTGAATCTGGGAATCTTGATGCAATGTTACAACTGCCTCATTTACACAGACAACCCTCTCCTCCTCCCAACAAATTCCAACACATGTGAGAGATGCAACCATATAGCCAAACTGGAGGCTAAGCTCTCTCAACTCAGTACTGGCGTAACCAGTCAGGAGGAGAAGGAAACCACACTCACTACAATTCCAGTCTCAAATAGACCTACCACGACAGCAAATCAAACACATAAACACACAAAAACATACTCGGAGGCTCTAAATAAAAATCTGCCTAAGCAGCAGAGACCTCCAAAGCAGACACCCAAGCAACCGCTACCCCAAAACAAAACACGTGCAACACATAGCTCACAAAGCCAGTGTGCCGAACAGTGACAGCCCTTAAGGCTAAACAACACACCTGATACACTTGTAATAGGTGACTCTATCGTCAGGCACACTGACGTCCCGCTCACCAGGCTGAACAAGGAGAAGGTCACGGTGAGCTGCCTGTGGGGTGCTAGGATCTGCCACATAACACAAGCACTCAGGTCACTCCAAGGCAAGTACAAATATGACTCAGTCATTGTCCATGCTGGTGTGAATGACCTGAGACATACCACCCTGGACTACATGAAAAGAGACATAGAGGAGCTCTCTGAGCATGTAGCCCGGGCCGGTATGACCCTGACCTTGAGTAGCATCTTACCCTCACCAAGAATGATGCCACAATATGAAGACAAGATGATCAATTTCAACAATTGGCTTAAGTATTGGTGTCATTCAAAGGGGTTCCAATGCCTGTCAGCCTGGGATGACATGCTCGATAAGCCACGATGCTTCGCTAGGAATGGCTTGCACCTGTCACCCCTGGGCTTTCGGATATTGGCAAAGGCTCTTGCTACCCCCATAGTGCCTTTTTTAGGCAAGGCTCAAAAGACAAACCCACCTCCATAGGTATCACAAGGGATAAGAAGCTAAGAGTAATGCTACTCAACGCCAGAAGTCTAAACCTCAAGATGCATGCACTCGAAACTCTCCTTAGCATGGAGAACATCGATATCTGTGCAGTAACAGAAGCCTGGTTCAAGGCTCCCGAGAGCACCCCAGCACTACCAGGTTATAACTCATACCATGCTTTTCGGCCCCAAAACTTGGACCGAACCACAAAAGGAGGGGAGTATCAATATTCGTCAAAGATACCCACACCTCCAGGTTGGTGGCACAGCACGAAGCATCAGAGAATATCCATGTGCAACTAACAGTGGGTAAAACTGCCTTCCAGTTTATAGCCTGCTACAGACCACCCTCCCAAACCCAGAAACCCCACTTGGCCTTCCTGAGAACAATGGAAAATATGAAGGTCTCTCCAAACACCATTATATTGGGCGACTTAAACTACCCAAACATAGACTGGGAGCATTAATCTAGCTCCAACACCCTAGCCCAATGGTTCCTAAAATTTATAAACTCAAATGCTATGGAACAACTTGTTACCACTCCCACAAGAAGGGAAAACATACTGGACCTGATCATCACCAGCATGGGGACTCTATGCTCCAGACCAGAAGTGTATCCCTCACTGGTAAGATCAGACCATAAACTAATCTCACTGGATATTCACCTCCCGAACCCACTTCCCTGCCTAGAAAACCACAGAGAAAAACTTCTCTAAAGCAAATTTCACACTCCTCAAAACCAAGGTGGAATCCTTCAAAGCCCTCGGGCTTGTGGAAAATATGGCCCAGACCACAGAATCCTTTATAAACGCATTCTATGAACACCTTCAAGAATGCATGGATCATGCAATCCCAAATAAAACCAAGATCCGATCCTCCAAAGGCAGACATCCTGTCTGGTGGACCCCAGCCATAAACAAATATACAATAGAAGGAGGAAGCTACTACGTGATAGAGCAAAATCCCAAAAAGGGAAGGCATCTCTGATCAGTATTAGCAAAAAACTACGGGCACTCATAAAATCATCTAAGGCCAGCTTTGAGAGAAAAATTGCACAGGACACTAAGGATAATCACAAGGCTTTCTTTACTTATGTTAGAAACCTGGGTGGGAATTCCCAGATATGCTCAGAATTAGTCCAAAATGACAAAAAATACACCAAACCCACAGACATTGCCAACATCCTAGCTGACAGGTTCAGCGGAAACTCCCCCCCCTCCCCACCAAAAGGGCAAATATCTATCCCAGCAGAGTGCTGCCCCCCTGACATCTCAGATGCTCAGGTAAAAGCCGCCCTCTCCAAAGCAAAAAACACAGCATCAATGGGACCAGACGGTGTCCCAGGCTGCGTCCTACATGAACTCCAAGAAGAGCTAAACCCAAACATAAAACTACTGTTCAATCTCAGCCTTACTACAGGATATGTGCCCAAAGAGTGGCGTACAGCAACAGTGCTCCCTCTCCATAAAGGTGGTGCCTCAACGGATCCTGGAAACTATCGCCCCATAAGCCTGACTAGCTTTTTCTGCAAAGCTATGGAAAGGATCATCATGGACCTCATAAATAAAGATATTGGGGACCTACAGACACTAGATCCTACCCAGTTCAGCTTTGTTAAGGGCAGATTCTGCCTCTTAAACCTGGTCGATTTCTTTGAAACAGTCACCAAGGCCATTGACGAGGGGAAGGTGGTCCACACAGCCTACCTAGACCTCACAATAGCCTTTGATACAATACCCCACTCGGGCATTATAGATAAGCTCACCAGCTTAAATATAAACCGCTATGTCACTAGATGGGTTGCAAACTGGCTCAAGGACAGAACCCACATGGTTAAAATTGCTGGAGCCATGTCAGACTCCAAACCAGTTACAAGTGGTGTCCCACAAGGCTCAGTCCTGGGACCTCTCTTGTTCGGTATAGATTTCTTGCAGGTACAGGCCAACACGGAAGGACTGTGGCTAACCAAGTTCGCAGATGACTGCAAACTGGGCACCATAATCAACTCTCCAGCTGACACAAGCATCCTCCAAAAGGGCCTCATAGAAACAGACAACTGGTGCCAGAGCCATGGCCTCAAGTTAAATGCCAAAAAGTGTATAGTCATCCCCTTTGGCAAAAACAAAGTGCCCACAAATTACCACACAGGTGGTAATCCATTAAGTACAGAAGAAGTAATTAGGGACCTGGGGACCCAAGTTGATAGCAATCTCTTTTGACAACCACGTGGCCAAAGTGGTTAGAAAAACATTTCATATAGCCCACCTAATCATGAAGGGATTCACATCTAGATCAAGGGAGGTCATCGTGCCTCTTTACTCATCCCTCATCAGGCCCATAAATGAGTACAATGCCCCTTTTGGGATGTACCTTACCAGACACCTGCAGCAACTGGAAAGACCCCAAAAGTACCTCACCAAGAGGATCAAAGGGCTCAGTCAGATGCCATATGCTGCCCGATTAAAGAAACTCCAGCTCTACTCAGTGGCATACTGCCTGCTCAGAGGCAATCTGTGCCTGACGTATAAAGCCATGTCCAACCCGGAATTAATGGACATGCTGCACCTCAGAAAATCCAAATCCCATCGAGCTATGCGCTCGAGAGACTTGAACCTCAGCACTGAAATAAATAGGACATGCTGGAGGGACAGATTCATAACCCAGAGGCTCCCTTCACTCTGGAATAAAATCCCAGTCCAGGTTAGGCAGAGTCCCTCATTGACTCTCTTCAAGAGGAATCTTGATGAGTGGATGGGAGATCGTAGGTTTACCCTGGGTATCACTTCTGTGTCACAGTTAGACAGAGGCACAGTATACTAACGTCAAAAAAGGGCATAGCAAAATTAATTTAAAATGGGTCATAAAAGCCAAACACACTCTGGCTAGGCTTATAAATGCCCTAGGGCAGACAGCCTAGTATGAACCTATGAACCTATGAAGGAAAAATTGCATGTAACCCATAGCCTAAATGTCCACCTAGTCGTTGTAGAGATAAAATTCCCTGACTAAGACCCAGGCAATCTGATTTTGGTTAGCTATTTGTTTTCCTGATAATACTGACAGGGAGGATGGATGTGCCTGCCCTTGGAAGACTGGGCAGTAAATGGTTCTGTAGAGTTAGTGCCATGGGTGGAGGCCAGGCTAAAACAGGTTGTCAGGACTGGTTGCATCAGAATAGTGGGTATATGTCTGTGGCCCCATCTCATGATAGGCATAGCCTAAAATGATGCCAGCATATATGTTAGGGTAAAGCTAACTTGACAAAGCAATCATCTCCACAAAGCAGCTATGGTGGTTCTCCAGTCTTTTCCTTCCTGAAGTTACTTTTCAAGTGAAGGGGATACTGTGGTGGGTTATCTAGTGAGCACTGTATATGGTAAAGGAAAGGCTTATAAAGGAAGCTGTGCTGTAGAGTGAAAGGAAGATCATTCCCTAATGTAGCAAGTAACTAGAAATTACATATAAAAAAGAGCTCTCTCATGCTCAGCCTAACATGGACATTTTTATTAATCTTCTGCATAGTCCTGTAATAAATGCAAAAGAAGGTATCAATATGTATCATGGCTCAGTACCACATGGATCAAGTCAACAGTTAACCCCTTGGTTAAGTGGTTTAGAGAATAAATTCCTGACTCTTCAGTTATGCCATGAGCACTTATAGGCACACAAATCAAATTGTTTAAACTAAGCCTTTTGGTTAATCTCTGTCATTCAAAAATCCTGCATGGCCAAGGCTACAGTTAGTGTCACTGTTACTTTTTTTTGTCTTAGACACTTAGAATCAGTTTTCATGTGACACTTCTGTTCCTGACCTTCTGTTTCACCTCTAATAACTAAGAGCAGTGTTTGACTCACACATCTGATATGACACTTTTTGCTATAACTTTGAATAAATATTCAAATAAGACTTCCATAGCTGAATGTCTCGTTTGCTCTTTCTAATCAAAATTATCCAATGATGGCTCATTGGCATTCAAAAAACATGCACATTGATTGGACAGACCAACCAGTTTGCCTGTTGTAGATTGAGAATATACTGATAGAAAAACTGTATGTCTGCTAAAGTACCAATGAGAGGCCAGACTTTTCTATTGGCATATGCTATCCAGGGCTGAGGAAAAAAACAAGAAAAATCAGGTATGTTGTGCAAAAGTAAAGAAACAGAAACATACCTGATTTTCCTTATTTTTCTATACAGTCCTGTTTTAAATCTCGGCAGACTCTCACACATATCAACTGTCTGAATCTTCAAAGAATATCCAGATTTTTCTCTTATAGTTTTCATCTTTTCTTGCCAAAAGGAAAGTTTTCTGGCAAGCGCTAGGGATGAGGTCATTGAATAATGGCAGACAATTGTAGTTTAGACTTTATATCCTTCAGAATATACCCACTAACAAAAAAATCCAGCAATTTTCTGTCCCTAGTCTTAGAGCCAGCATTGTACATAGCATGTGTAATAGTGCCTATTTCTCTGAGATATTGGTGTACCATTGACTGCACCCCTTTGGCTATAATGGCTTTCCCTGGCCCACAGGACCAAAGATATACCCATACAAAATTCTACCATTCCCATAACTGATAGGTAGTCTCTAACACACAAGTGATCAAAACCAGTGCGTGTGTCTCTGTGCATTCAGCATGCCAGTTTCTCAGATCATCTTGTTTGACAAGTGCTGCCACATTGTGTAGAATAAATGCTGATTACATACATGCAGTAGATATGTATTCAGTGCCGTAGCACAAAATATGCAGATGATGCCTGCTATTTTTTGAAGCCTGGTTCATGACCTCTTCACACATCTCTGAAACTATTGCAGAGATGCATTTCAACACTGCCCATGTCCAAACATGAAACATCATAGAGCATGTGCTTGGGCTATTGAAGGCATGGATTCAATGCCTGGTAACATCTAAGAGTTCCCTCCAGTACTTGCCCAATACAATTAGCAAGATATTTGCAGTATTTAACATTCATAATTGCATGATCTTTAAGGCATGATTGCCTTGTGTTACTGCATTAACCTATTCAGCACCAGCAGCTGCAGGTGAGGCTACGTATGATCATCAGTAGTAAGACGAGTTATAGTTATTGAGAATCCCATGGCAGCAATGGATAAAATACTCAGCAGAACACACAACGCAGCAACATCTAGTTAACAGCTTTTACCCACGATGTACTTGAGACAAAACAGTAAACCTGATTTACATAGCTTTTTTCATCAGTCTTTGGCAGTTGGTGCATTGACTACTTTCACTGTTTATCAGAAAGCAGTGTAAACCATGGCTGCCACCATTTGCACAAACTACAAGGAAGCACAGTAACATAAGACCATCAACACAAATTGATTTGAAGAAAGGAATTGAAGGGATAGGCATAGGTCAGCAGATGCATAGCAGCCAGGGGACACAATAACATGGGTGCCAGACATATATCACCAGAGCAGGATGTTGGGGGTGGAACATTCTGAAGATACCCTTTTTTTCATATCCTATTTTGCAGATATAGATGCTCCATCAGTGAGTAAGGAGATAGTATTGAACGGTCAGAAACATTTGCTAAAGTAGGAAAAATTCCCACCAGAGTGGTAGAACTGCAGGGATAAATGGCAGAAATATTCCCCAGTTAAATAACAGTGCAGAATAGAATGGCAGAAATGTTCATCACAATGAGAGCAGTTGAAGGGCTCCTACAGCACAGCTTCTATTCAGTAATAGCAAAGCTTATTGCAACTATTGTCTGCAACAAGCCCCTACATGCTGTTCCCCTATCTCAAAAAGAAATGTTTAAGTGCTTAGATTACCTTTGTATTTTTTCCTCGTGATTTTCTCTGCAGTTTTACATTCCTTTCCAACAAGTTCTAACCATTAAGCTACTAGACTCTTGCAAAGTTAGAGTCCTTAGCAAAATTGTATCAAATCTCCTTATAATGCTTCAAATTCAAATATTCCTTATCGCAGGTGATATTCAACCAAACCTTGGTCCTGATGATGTTGGATTCCCACGTCTTCTGACTAAATTTAAACATCTATCCCTGATTTATGCGAATCATTTGTAGTATAAATAGCAAGGAGTCTCAATTAGAAGTCTGATCAGTATAACCCTAAGGTAATTGCCATTTGTTATTTATTTTATTTGGAATTTTTTAGATGAGCTGATGTATTGACCCTTTTCGGTCATTACCCTTGTATTAAAGGACAGTAATTGATACAGTAAGATATAACAATGTAACAACGATCGCATAACATAAAAATGAGTTACAAATACACACAGCAATACAAAGCATGACTTTTTTATGATTATACGAATCAAATCTCTTTAAATCATTGATGATTAGGGACATTTACACCCACTGTAGTTTGAGCTGTATCAGATGATTAGTTAAAGCAGATAAAAAAGAGGGCACAGACTGAGTCCTGAATGAAAGACACTTGTATCATTCCTGCACAGTTCCTTAACAAGTATGCAGTGTTCAAACCAGACAATAAGTACAGAGAAGGAGTGATTTTACTTGCAAAAGTATCCCCACCTGCTGAGTAATAGCCGGATAGCCATAGACGATGAGCCCAAATTTCACTGAAAGGACTGAACTCTCAAATACAGATACATTTAAAAGTTATCTAGATTCCACTTCTGATTCTGGACATTACAATGCATCACAAATGCATAATTATGTGTGATCTAAACTTTTACCAGAAAGGCCTACTTCAAATATATAAACTAAACTAGTTACTGCACATCAAAGAACACAATTAATTTCAGATGGCAGGCAGCATGCCAACCCCCCAACTCAAACATCTCTTTAGTTGATATGGTTACAGTGGATCTGCTAGATAAATTGAAACAGCTGCAGATACTCTCAATTCCATTAGTGGCCACTGTTCTATACTCTCTAACCCATTATTTTGACAGACCGAGTAATCCCTGATTCTGCTGCAGATACTATCAATCCCATTAGTGGCCACTGTTCTATACTCTCTAACCCATTATTTTGGCAGACCGAGTAATCCCTGATTCTGCTGCAGATACTCTCAGTTCCATTAATGGCCACTGTTCTATACTCTCTAACCCATTATTTTGACAGACCAAGTAATCCCTGATTCTGCTCTAGATACTCTCGCTTGTAGAACTGCAAAAACTGGACTGTAATTCCTTCTATAAATGCAGTGAGCCTATAACTGACCTCTTTTCTCCTCTTTCTGCAACCTGCTTTTTCCCATTTAGGATAAAATATTCCCTATGAAAACAACAGAAGGTACTCCCCTTGGCTTACCCATGATATCAAATGACTAATTAAAACAAATACATAAAATGACACCTTAGAACAAAGAAAACCGGACTGTCATAAATGCATAAATTCAACATATGCCAGCATTAAAAAAGGAAAATCCATTGCATCAAAACTGAATATAATATACAAGTGCAAACCACTTGTCTTGGACAATGAAAACCATTTTGGAAGGCAATAAAACAACTTGGCACTTCCATGATTTTCTCAAAAATAGATACTTGCAGTACTCTTGACAACGATATAATTTCCTAGCTAAGTCAGAATATAAGCAGTCCCCCAACTAGCTACCAATCTGACTTTGTATACCGTACCTTGTTTGCAGCTATTGGCACCACTTCACATGATTATTGATTTCTCCCAGTTTTGTTTCAAGGCCATTATCAAATAGGTACAAAAACTCACTGAGCACAAGGACATAGGCTGCAACACTGAGTTTCTCACTTTGCACCCCAAAATTCAGAAAATTAGCTAGCTATGCTGTCAGTAAATTTCTGCAACTCATTTTCAGTTTATGGCTTTCAACAAAAATATTTTAATGTAGCTTTAAACATGAAAAGATTATTCCTCGAGGGGCGGAGCCTAATGGCTAACTGAAAGCAGCTTAATTTTGAGCTCTTCATACTCATACTAGAAAATACAGGAAAAACTAAATATATTTAAAAAAAATTGGGTAAATATTGAAGATGAAGTAATTTATAACAAAGCTACCAATTTTGAAGAAAAAATTCTGAAATTTTCCTGTCAAATACTACAGAGGACATTCCAAACTGTTTGAAGATGAGTAACTCCAAGAATTCACATTCAGACTCTATTATAAAAAAAGAGATGCAACAGATATCTGCTACTTTGCTGGACTTATCACTAAAAATGGACAGATTTACTGAAAATCTAGAAAGTCTTAAGGATAACTGATTTTTAAAGAAATCTTACAACAGCAACAAATAAAAATATCAAACATTGAGACTTCCTTAAGTGATGTTGATGAGAGATTAAAAGAAGATGAACTACATACTCAATTTCTGCTACAACAGAACACTTGGTTAATAAATAAAGTAGATGATATAGAGAATAGAGAAAGAAGAACAAATATAAGGATTTTTGGTCTTCCAGAGAAATCCGAAGGTGACGACATTATCTCATTCTTGAACTCTTGGTTTCCTGAAGTTCTTGGACTAAAAGAAGGCTTATCTTATGGGATAGAAAGAGCACACAGAGCTATTGGTAAGACACTTTCTATTTCTTCTAAATCAGCTCCAAGAGCCATAGTAGTTACATTTCTTTCTTTTATGGACAAAGAGCTTATACTGAGATCTGCATGGAGGAAAAGTCCTGTTATGTATAAACAGTCATTATTAAGATTTGATAATGATTATTCAACAAGAGTTCTGGATATAAGGAAGAAAACATGGCCATTAGTAAAACATTTAAAACAACATAAAATCAAAGCGCAGCTCTCTTATCCAGCCAAAATAAGAATCCAGTATAAAAATGACATGAGAACATTCAACAGCATAGAGGAAGCCACATATTTCATAAAGAATAATAACATAATTCCACTACCTGAAGAAATGGACTGGATAAATTCATCTTCTTTAAAAAGGGCTCCAGGAAAAAATATCTGGTCAGAGGCAAGAGAAAAAAGAAACAAAAGACTGACAAAAAGAACTCTGATGATACTATTTCTCTCAAAGTATCAACTAAGGTATGATTATAATATATTAAAACTAAACTCGTTATTACACTAGTATAAAGCAGTTTTTTTTTCTTTTCTTTCTTAGTTTAGTTTAATATAATACTTAAATTTTAGTACTAATTAATAATTTACTAAAGCCCTGAAGTATATATTAATTTTTTGATTACTTGAAAACAATAACCAATGAAGTTTACTAGACATTTTTTTTTTGTCACTAAGCTTTTAATATAAACTGTCTTTTGAAATGGTTTTCTCTATACAACTACTTAGTTGATAAATTAAGGCGCTATCAATGCCTGAATAAATATTATCATTTTTAGTAATTACATTTATGTTATTTAAAAGTGCACATTTAAAATTCACTGATTTAATTTGATGTAGAGTATAGTGATAAAAATGTTATACAATAGAATCACTCATGAACATTTTAGATGTATTCAGTATATTACTGTATTATTTGAAAGTAAATAAGCATCCACGAGTCTTCTGCTCAGTTATTTTTAGTTTTCTTATCTGAAAAGTTGTTCACCGCTTCATACATAGCAAGCAATATATTTAACGGTACATAGATGGAATTTAAGTTACTGGCCAGAAGATGGCGTGTAAATACACACTATTGCAGAGTTTTCCTCTTTAACACTGCTGTTTCTTCTCTATACAAGTATTTGGTTACTAGAATAGTGTGCTATCATTGCCTGAATAAATATTGTTGTTCTTGGTGAATGCATCTATGTTGCTTAGAGGTACACATTTAGAATTTGTTAATTTGAATTAATGTAAAGTATATTGATGAAAACATTATAAAATGGAACCACTCGTGATCATTTGGGATGTATCCAGAACATTATTGTATTATCTGAGGATGGACAGTATCCATGAGCCTTCTTTTTCAGTTTTTTTTGTCTGAATAGTTGTTCACCGTTCACATTCATAAGCACGCGATACATCCTAGCGTGTTTAGATGTAATTTAAGTTACTGGCCACAAGATGGCACGTAAACACGCACTATCGCAGAGTTCTTTTCCTTAACACTGCTGTTTTGATTACAGTAAAGGAAGCATTTGCTTCAATTATTTTCACATTTCATAAATATTCTTTCGTATTTTATTAAAACTTTTATGGTTTACTATCAAACTCAGCTACTATCTCATGCAAGTATAGCGCTAGATCTGCTTTGAAGAAAGCGCTATTATAACAAGAAAGATAGTGAATCATTTAAATACTGTTGTGTCTTAGTGGGTGAGTGTCTGGTAAAAGTATAATACATGCGCTCTGTGAACACATCTAACTGACACTGTATTAGATAAGTTACTAATAGTTATTAAGTTATATAGAAATGGAAGAAGAGGGAAGGAAAAGGGAAGGGAAAGAAAAAGAAAAAAAAAAAAAAAGATCCTGAGTGTCAGCTTACTGGGAATTATACATTAATTTATCTAAAGATTGCTTTATCATGCTTGTTATTGTATAAAAGAAGCACTATACGTAAAATGATTATTATAAATGATTAGTTATGAGACAAGAATGCTATCGCACCATTATTAAGGTAGATTTCTCTTGCAAGTATAATTCTAATTTTGACCTTTTTCTTTTTTGTTTTATAGTTTAACATATAAGATGAGACCTTTTACTAGTTACCAGACGCTCACTACATTTGTGATAAGCAGAAGGCAATTTCTGATATGTGTGATCTTTAACTTGAAGTTAATAGAGAAAATCTTATGAATAATAACTTAATAATAACAGAACTACAAAAAGGTCACATATAAGTAATTTAAGAGTGAAACCTCTTACACATTTTATTAATTTTAGATTGTGGAATTATCAGAGTTATAAAACTGACATTAACTGAAGAATGAGAAAATGCTTTTGTGCAAAGCATTATAAATGTTGCTTTAATTCTAACTGTTATTATATTAAATCTTATAAATGAATATTATTATCTGTAAGTATTTTAAATGGTTTCGATAAGTGGTTAGCTATATATTAATTAACTTTACTATGTTGATGTAATACCTTATATAGATCTAAAAATATGTAAAAAAAATCCTTTTTATTTTAAACAGTATCTATCTATCATACTCACTCTACTTCTTTTTATTATTAATAACAATGTTAAATGTCACTAATGAACATTAATGACCTGACATTTGCTAATATATTATCTACAATTGATAATTTGCAAAAAATTCATAATATTAATGAAAAATGAACATCTAATATATTGTTAAAGTAATTAACAAATGTCTTATTTAAAATTGTTTGCAATTGGAAATAATATCTCATTTTAGAATCTAATTTGTAATGAACAAAACTTTACAGACTAGACATTTATGTTATTTACATAATAAGTGCATTATGTTCTCTGGTTTTAGTTTTCTTTTTTTTTTTTCTTAATGAGGAGCTCAATTTAAAGCAACATGTCCTCATTAATGCAACTATTATTATTGAGGGTAAATCTGTTTGAACTTTTAAGTCCAAACAGATTTGAGGTGATAGACACTTCATGTTTGGGATTTAGAATGGCAAAATCATTAATTGTTTATTCAAAATATGTTAACGCAATGTTTTTCAACTTTTTCATTTTCCAGTGGTCCAATTTGAAACCTTTTTTAAACATAAATAGAAATAAACATATTCATTTCAAAATAACTTCTGAAAGAAAGGATAAATCTAACACTCAAAACACATTAATTTCCAAGGTAAAACAAAATTTCAAGAACAAACAATCCAAAAGTACAAATAAATACTTATAAAAATGACAGACGCAACTTTATTATCTATAAATATTAATGGTTTAAATAATCCTATAAAAAGGTCGAATTTTCTAAGATATTTGAAATTACAAAAAGCACAAATCATATTTATACAAGAATCTCATTTTAAAATAGATGATAATTTCACATGGAAACCTAGTGACTATCTAATTCTTTCTCACTCCCTATACAAAAAAAAAAACAAGAGGGGTTATAATTTTATGGAAAAGAAGTGTAGTTATTCCACAGATCATTTACAAACACGAAGATAAAGAAGGGTTAATATCAATTGTAATAATAAAATATCAAAATAGAATTTGGACTTTAATAAATATATACTGAATTCCTGGAATAGGATTGTCTACGGTTAAAAAACACATAGAATTAATTAACAAAGTAAACAAAGGTAAGATAATAATGGGGGGAGATTTCAATTGTATTCTAGATAACTTTGAAACAACTAATAAAAGAAAGTTACGACTCACACCCGTAAGTAAATATTTCAAGAGATGGTTAGAAAGCTTAAATCTGATAGATACATTTAATTTTAAAGATTTTAACTCATTAAGTTATACACATAGCGATTATCGCTTTAATACTAAAACAAGAATAGATAAAATATTTGTCTCCTCTGATTTAAACAGTAGGATAACAAAATTTTCTATTATTCCATGTCCTTTCTCAGACCATAACGCCTTAATTCTTAAAGTACAAATTGATTTCAAAAGACTAAACATTGTAACTAGAATACCAGCTTACATCCTTAAATTAAAAGAGTTTAAACCTTGGCTAGATTCAGAAATCAAATATTTCTTAGAAACAAATCCTATTAAAGATACAAATAATATAATAACTTGGGATAGACTTAAGGCTTTTTTGTATGGCAAGATTATAGGATGGTTTAAAAATAAAACAAAGGAATGGGAATCTGAATTACACAACATACAAAAATGAATAACAGAAATAAATACAAGTTCTTATGATGTAGTAGATTCTCAGGAAAAAAAAAAGAAATTATAGATTTAAATAAAAATACAATTAATTCCTCACTCATAAAACAACTCTAGCTTTGGAAAAACTAAAATTTGCCTCAATTTCAACTTCTCCAAAACACTTACATAATCTAGCAATAAGAATTAAAAAGCAGAACTTAGAAAATAACGTCATAAATATAATACATGAAGGAAAAGGGAAAAAAAAAGGTCTCTGATGTGAATGATATTCTTGAAGCTTTTAAGTTCTATTATGCTAAGCATTATGGAAATAATGATAATAATATTTCATTCTCAGATCTGAAATGTAATAATTCCTTAATAAAAAAACTACCTGACCAATTAAAAGTAGAAATGGACAAGCATATATCCATAAAATAAATAAAAGATATAATTAAAGTAAGTAAAAATAACAAATCACCAGGAATGGATGGAATAATAATGGAATTATTTAAAATTCTTCCAAATTCAGCAATTTCTCTACTTCATAACATGCTAAATGATATTCAAACTATTACTCTACCATCTTGGAAATATTCACTAGTTACCCCTATAAAAAAAGATAAAAACGATCCATCCTAATGTAGCTCATAATAGACCTATCTTTCTGCTTAATAATGATTATAAAATCTTTATGTCTATCTTAGTAAATAGAATTAAGAAATCCCTGACTCAAGTCATAAATGAAGACCAAACAGGCTTTATATTTGAAAGACACACATATGACAATATTCAGAGAATTTTAACCATTATAGAAGCTTTGAACAGAGATAATTCAGAAGCTCTTATAATCACATTAGATATAGAGAAAGCATTTGATTTGGTAAACTGGAAATATCTATTTAAAATCTTGGAACTTTTTGAATTCCCATTAAACTTTATAAATTTAATAAAGAATATATATAACGATAACCTGGCTTATGTAAAATTAGGCCCATTTACCTCGGAAGCTTTTAAAATAACTAAAGGCTCTAAGCAAGGTTGCCCTATGTCTCCCATACTGTTTGCCCTGGCGATAGAATTATTTGCGTCTGCAATACGAAGTGATCTAAAAATAGAAGGAATTAACTTTTACAATAAATTTAATTCTAAAATCATGTTATTTGATGACGATATATTGCTGACTTTAAAACCAAATGAAGAGTCCATACAAGAATTAGAGAAACAAGTAGAAGATTTTTTTCTATTTCAGGTCTTTGTTTCAATAAATCCAAATCAAAACATATACTTCTAAATAAAATAGATGACTTACATCTGAATAAATATCAAATAATTGGAGAAAAGGTTTCTTCACTAGAATATCTAGGAATTCTTATATCTGAGAACATAGATACTACCATGACTTTAAATTATAATAAAATCCAAAATTTCATTCAAAAACAAGTTAATAGCTGGAATAAATTAATGTTAAAATTGGAAGATAGGTTACAGTTAATAAAAATGATATTACTACCACAAATAAACTATATAGCATTAGCAATCCCTATGTTACCAGATAAAAAAGTTATAAAAACAATACAGAAACTTTTAATGGATTTTCTTTGGTATCCAAAAAATAATAGAATTGCTTTTCCACATCATATTAGACCCTGGGAATTGGGAGGAATTAAATTTCCAGACATAGAAACGTATATTAAAGCTTCCATCATTAAACATATACTAAATTGGGTAAATCCAAATTATTCATCTGCATGGAAAATTCTACATATAACTTTTTTCTTAAATGAAAACAAAATATTAAAAAATATGGATTTGGAGAATTATAATAACATATTTTGGCATGTACTATGTAATAGCTTACAAAATAAAACAACAAAGCCCACTAATTTATCATATTTGAATAATATTTATAATCTATTTAGAAAATTTATAATTACAAATCCAGACATAAAATTATGGTTCGAACTCTTAATACCATTTAAAACATCAAAGAATTTTAAAGAAAAAATCCAAGAAAAAACACTCATTAATTGGGAATCCAATAACTTTATTTACTGGTTTCAATGTTTGAATAATCACAGTACTTTAACCATCCAACAAGTAATAAATGAGTTTAGTATATTTGAAATAGACAGAATAGAACTCCAAAAAATATTACAATATGCAAGTGATTTATGTAGAATTATTAATGATTCAAACTTTAATACTATACCTAAATTCATAAAATATATGCAAGAGTTGATTTATGGAAATCATAATAAGCTAATTTCTATATCTAAATTATACAAAATTTTAATAGTGTATAAAACCAAAATAGGTCAAAATGTTGTGAACACTTTAACAAAGGGCTTGACCATAAATCTATCACCTGAAGGTATAAATGACCTTTTGTTGTTAGTTAAGCTAACCTCAAACTTTCAGATATGGAAAATCTTCACATGGAAATTTCTACATAGAGCCTATTATACACCATATAAAATAGCCAAATCTGACCCTATCCAAAAGCCCATATGCTGGAGATGTACTTTAAACTGCGAGGTAGATTGGATACGTATGTTTTATGATTGCATTAAAAAATTTTGGGAAGATATTAATAGATTTCTTCAAGCCATTTATAATGACAAATTTGTTCTAACAAAATCTTTATTTTTTTCTGAATATAGATGACTCAGTAACTATGAGTAAAAGTGATCAATATCTTCTATGGTCTATTCTGGCTGTAGCCAGAAAATGTATAACAAGAAAATGGAAATCCACAGTCCCTCCAAGTTATGAGGACTTCATATCTCTATTAAAGGAATCTGCACAAAAAGAAATAAAAGTCAAAGAAGAAAGAATTTTTCCCAGACGTTGGACAGACAATCCTTGGAATAAAATCTTAATACTTATAGACACATTACAAAAGGAAATAATTTCTTCTACATGAAATTGAAATGTCATAAACTAAGATGGACTTATGTGAATATATGCCAGTAAAAGTTATATTTGTTCTATGGGATTATTCCTCTTTATAACTTTGTTGGTTAATCCTTTTCATTGGACCACCTGTAAATATTGTACATATTGTTATAGTTATTAACTATTTTCTTTTATTTTGAATTGTAATTTAAATTTACTGTATCATAATTTGTTTATAAACAAAAAAAAAATAAAAAAAAGTGAAGTAAAAAAAAAGATTATTCCTCTTGTATCTTGCTCCAGTCCCTGAAAATAACTGTTTTCCTACTGCCAACATATGTTTGATAACTAAAGTACGTGATAAAATAGTATATGATGAACTTCTTGAATAGCTATTAAAATACAGAATCCTAAAAGATAGACAAAATTGATTCTGTCCTAAATTTATCACTGTAACATCTATTTATTAGCTGATGGATCACATTTTTACAAACACTGAGCAAATTAAAAGTACTGGAAACACATTTTACATCTTAAGATGGCTTTTGAAACTGTTGTCCATGTTATGTTGTGGCATAAACTGTCAGACACTGGTCTCTCCATGGAAGTGGTACAACAGTTTGATAGCTATCTTGAAAACAAAAATTTCCAAGTAACTGGATCTTACAATGACACTCAGACTGGGAGTATAACACAAGAGGTCCTCTAGGGTTAAATAGTGGGGTATCTGTTATCTTCAGTGTATATTGATGATCAACCTTGAGATCTGTCTCAGATTAATATATACAGATGACACTATTATGACCAGGTCCAATGAAAAGTCATCCATTCTGAACAATGAACATAGAAAAAGGCCACCTAACCTGGACCGGAACACCAAATGTGGAGGTGTGTCCATATTTATTAAGGATATCCACACTGCCAGGCTAGTTGCTCAGTATAATGCATCTAAAGTTATCCAGGTTGAACTAACTCTGAGAAAAACTGCAAGCCAAATTGTAGCTTGCTACAGATCCCCCACCATGCCCCAGGATTCCCACTCCTCTCTTCTTGATATACTGGAAAATGTTAGGGTTCAGCCAAATACCTTAATAATGGGCGATTTCAACTACCCCACCATTAACTGGGAAAACTACTCATGTACCAACTCCTTCACTCAACGCTTTCTGGAATTCATAAATTCCAATGGCCTGGATCAACTTATCCACACCCCCACAGTGGCAACAGTATCCTAGACCTAGTCATTATCAACATGAGTGACTGGTGTTCCACACCTGAAGTTAACTCCTCATTGGTCAAATCCGACCATAAGCTAATCACCCTAGATATCCACATCCCGCCCCCACCCTCCATAAAGGAAATCATGGTAAAAAATTTCTCCAAAGCCAACTTCAAGCTTCTTAAGACAGAAGTGGAGAACTTCATGACACCCATGCAGATGGACAATACAGTTATAACTGCTGAATCCTACACAAATGCACTATATAAATACTTACACAAGTGCATGGATCGTGCTATCCCAAACAGAATCACAACGCTATCCTCCAAAAACAGGAAGCCAATCTGGTGGTCCCCTACCATAAATAAACTCTACAACAGAAGGAAGAAACTGTTGCAAAAGAGAGTAAAATCCCGTGAGTGGAGGCGTTCCCTGGTCAGACTCAGTAAAAAGCTGAGATCCCCTATAAGATCCACCAAAGCTAGCTGCAAAAACAAAATCACCACTGATTCTAGGGACAACCGCAAAGCATTCTATAGCTATGTCAAGAATCACAATGGCAACACCCAGAACTGCTCTGAATTACAGCACAACGGCATGAAAATTACAGAACCAACTGATATTGCCAACATCCTGGCAGATAGGTTCAGTGATAACTTAACCCCCCTCTCACCGCCTAAAGGGCCCATATCTATACAGGAAGAATGCAGAGTCCCTGTAATCACAACTATGCAGGTAAAAGCTGCACTCTCTAAAGCCAAAAACACAGCATCCATGGGACCGGACAACACCCCAGGCTGCATTTTACACAAACTTCAGAACAAACTGGCTCCCCACCTAAGCACCGTGTTCAATCATATTCTCACATCCGGCTTTGTGCTCACTGAATGGTGCACAGCAACAGTTATCCCTCTCCACAAAGTGGGAGCCACCACTGATCCTGGGAACTATCTCCCTATTAGCTTGATAAGCCTAGTCTGTGAGGCCATGGAATGTATCATCATGGAACTCATAAACAAAGACATTGGTAACCTAAGAACTCTGGACCCCACCCAGTTCGGATTTGTGAAAGGCAGATCATGCCTCCTGAACCT
This sequence comes from Protopterus annectens, assembly GCF_019279795.1. Taxonomy (NCBI): domain Eukaryota; kingdom Metazoa; phylum Chordata; order Ceratodontiformes; family Protopteridae; genus Protopterus; species Protopterus annectens. Next base: position 233,325,139 of record NC_056726.1, on the reverse strand, counting down.
GATTGACTTCTTTGAGGCAGTCACCAATGCTGTAGATGAGGGTAAGGTGGTTCACACAGCCTATTTTGACCTCGCCAAGGCTTTCAACACCATCCCCCAGTCTGGAATTATAGCTAAACTCACTAAACTAGGTATAAATCCCTACGTCACAAGATGGGTTGCCAGTTGGCTCACTGACAGAACCCACACTGTAAAGGTTGCAGACTCCAAATCTGACTTCAAACCAGTGACAAGTGGAGTACCACAGGGTTCAGTCCTGGGACCTCTCCTGTTTGGTATCTCCTTCTCTGAAGTACAGGCTAACATAGAAGGCCTTTGGCTAATGACGTTCGCAGATGACTGCAAACTAGGAGCCATAGTTGAGTCCCCAAATGATGTGGACATGAAGGGCCTCACTGAGACAGATGAATGGTGTCAGAGCCATTGCCTCAAGCTCAATGCCAAAAAATGCATTGTCATACCCTTTGGTAAAAACTCTGTACCCATAAACTACCACATAGTCTACTTAATGTCAAATGTTTGATAAGAGACTTGGGGACGGAGGTGGACAGTAGTCTCTCCACTGATAATCACATTGCCACAGTAGTCAGGAAATCCTTCTACATGGCACAGCTCATCACAAAAGGGTTCTCATCTAGGAAAAAAGAGGTCATTGTTTCCCTCTACTCGACACTCATTAGACCCATTATAGAGTACAATGCCCCTTTTGGAATGTACCTCACAAGACATCTGCAGCCACTATAAAAGGCCACAGAAGTACCTCACAAAGAGGATTACTGGCCTCAAACAGATGATTTACACTGACCGTCTCAAAAAACTCCAACTTTACTCTGTAGCCTATCACCTACTCTGAGGTGGTCACTGCCTAACATATAAAGCTATGTCAAACCCATTGCTGTTGGACATGCTACACCTAAAGAAATCCTAATCCCTCAGAGCTACATGCTCTGGGGACCTAAACCTTGTCACCACAATAAACAGGACATGCTGGAGGGATAGATTCCTATCCCATAGACTGTGCATACTCTGGAACAAGCTACCCATCTATGTCAAACAAAGTTCCTCATTAGCACTCTTCAAGAAAAATCTTGATAAGTGGATGGGAGATAGGAAATACACCCTGGGGATCACTTTGGTGGCCCTGCTCAACAGGGGCACAGGAAAATAACTTTCCTGGGAGGCGTAAGCCAGGGAACCTTGTTGGCTAGGCTTACGTAGGCCCTTGGGCCAATAACCTAGTACCTACCTATGAACCTATATGGAAATGGATTTTGTGAAAATGAACTATCAATATGCAAAGAAAAAAATAAACTAATGATATTTAAAGGAAAAAAGACATAATACTATTTGGCACCTCAGGAAAACTAAGTAACTTCGAAAAACTTCAGCATTATAGGCCCTCTAGCCACATCTTTTACTATCACTGTTCAACAGAAGTATCTAGGACTAAGCTTTGACCAAAATCTATCATTCCACCAACACACATAAGATTAGGTTAACAGGTTATTAATGCATCTTAAAGAAGTCTCATATAAAATATCTGACTCATTGACCACTGAGGCTAGGTGAAGCATTGCCATATGACTGTGAATACTGCACTCATTCAATTGGACAAGAACAAAATGCCTAAATTTATATACTTAGCTAACAGCTGTGAGCACTTGTCTCAGCTCAAACAACTGGATACCTGCTGCAGTTAGAGCCACATTGTTGTGCAGTACACTTATCTACGAAATGATTGCTGCTGTCTTTCACTTTTAAGCAAGTTGCAGTTTAAAAAACAAATCTATACTCTTAGAAATAATGGTGTCATTCAGTTATGCAGACTCCTATTCACTCATGGTATCTGTGAAGGAGTTTTCTGCAAAATAGATGAAGTTATTTAGAACTCTCTCCCAGAGAACATTAAGAATATAGAATAGCCACTAACTTTCAAGAAAACAGTCAGAGGCCATCAGTTCAAATAAAGTAAATGCAAGTTCTATAGAGACATGAGCTAATGTAATGGAAAACCGGCTATTAGGTTCTACTGTACTAGTGGAATCATTCCAAAATGAGCAGGTTTATTCTGTTTGATACTACCTTAGGATGACAAGACAGATGCAAATATAAATCTGATGATATCAATTTTCATTCTATCCTTAACTATTAGGTTCAGATCTGAACTGTCAGATCCAACTCGTCAGTTGCTAAAGCTCTCAGCAACCAAATCTCTTGAGCTTCTACAGTGGTGTAACTAGAGTTTGTGCCCCTGGACCTGTCTTTATGTTTTCTGCCCCTCCCCCTCACAAAATCATTGTCAAATGGGGTCCCCCATACACAGCCCTCCCCCCTGCAGCCATTCCATTGTGCCATTACTTGGCTATTTCTCCCCATTTACCATAAACACTGTAATGTGCATATTGTTTTATGCTTTACTTCTACAGTGATTATTGGATTTAATTTAAAACTTTTATTTTAAATTTTATACCACAAACACTGATAGATATTTGCGAAACAAAGCAATACGGTTTCACAATGAAAACAGACTTAGCATTAAAACTTCTCTGTCCTTGAAACTCACATTCATTGAAACAGCATTGAAACCCACATTCAAAGAAAATGCATCTGGCCAGTGGTGGATAAAGTTTACCTTTGGGCTGTTTTTAAATCATAGGCCCCTTGCACATATATTTAGGACCATGCTAACATATATGTCTTCTTTGATTCACCTTCATGATTGTATTAAATTATAGTCCTTGTATAATACAGCACACATGTTAGAGCGTGTTTTAAGCATATTGTTTTGAACATTTTTCTAGTAAGTAATGAAACAAAATGTGTCAACCAATAATGCCCAAACTGCCCAATTCAGAACATTTATATTATAAAAGTCTACTCAAACTTCTGTCATTACAATCCACCAACATCAGTAAATATGCACAATCTCTGCAGATGTAAAAGTCATCTAAATAATTCCACATTGAAGAGATCTGTAACTAATGAAGAGGTTGCTGCTAGCAAACAACTTTATATTTAATTGTTTCATCTACAAATAAAGTGCCTGTAGCCCTTGAAGAATAAATTGCCTATGTTACGCTTAAAAAATTATAAGCTGGTAATATTGCAATAAGGAATGGATGGCAAAGTGATAACAAGTTCATAGTTACTAGGTATCTCCTCTAAAAGAGGACATTTTAAGAACTGCAACATCCAACCCCTTTAAAGTGCAACACAGTATAGTATCAGCAATCTATCTGCATACTGTGGGAGTAGAACCCACAGCCTTCAGCATCAAAAGTAAGCATACTACCTGTTGTGCTACTAACAAAGCTTTTAAATACTTTAGCAGAATAGTGATATCATTTGTTAAACAACAGTTACACATTGCAAACAGACTTGGCATAAGCAACACTAAACTCCTCTACCTGTAAAGCTCTCAGCTCCTTGTAAAATGCACTTAACACTAAACTATATCTCTTAATTTTGCAGCACAAGAAATCTGGAAAAAGCCAAACTTTATGGGGGGGGGGGGGGTCAAAGGCCCGAAACCAGTGACATATTTAAAACATTGCTTGTATAAGCATAGAAAGTTGCTAGAATAAAATGTTTTGAGTTACCATGCATTTCCTGAAAGATAGGAACAAACCTTTAAATGCCAAACAAAGTAAACAAAAAAATGAGCAGGCAACCGATTCTTCAACACTTTATTCTTGTAAGCGCTTTCACTGACACCAGTGTATCAGTTTCTTCAGACTAAATAAAAGAACTTGCTCCGAGTCTCCCAATTTAAAACTTCTTCAAAAAGTTCAAAGCCAATGAACCGATAGCCACAAAAATGATGTCATCATTTACATTCAAAATAAAAGCAACATTGCCTATTTTTAAAGTTTAAAGTGGGAAGGAAATAAAAAAACTTTTACAGATGTTATTTAAAATCAAAAATTACCATGTATGTCTAAGTCAACATGTTCTATACCACCTAAATAATATTAGCACTCTCATTGTACAAAAGCCATACAAAAATGCATGCATATTAAACTCCAAACTCTAGTAAATTATGCACCACAATATTAAAATCTGATCATGCATTAAATTCACAAAAAGAACCAAACGAATATGCTAAATGTAAATAAACACACAGGTTATGTGTCTTATTCGTAAAACTAAAACACATATAAAATCTGTTTTATCGCATGCAAATAGTATAAAATCATATACTCAGCTCTATGTTATTTCTAAAGTCTACCACATGTTTATGCATTCTATTAAATAGATAAAATCCTGAAAGAAGTTTGATTATTATTATACCCAAATACCACCAATGTCCGAAAATCAAGCATGTTTTATGAATGCACAATACAAACTTGTCGAGACAAAAGATGTCATCAGGGGGCCATAGTATTTGTAGCATATTACGGAACATTATTACCTAAATTGGAAGAAGCAGAACTAGAATGGCAAGTTAGAACAGCAGCGCACATTTTCCCTGGATTGAATGAGGCCCTGTCTATTAAATGTTTATTAAAACTGGAGGCCCTCACTAGGTAGTAATGTTCTGTAATATGCATGCAAATACTATGGTCCCCTGATGACATCTTTTGTCTCGACGAGTTTGTATTGTGCATTCATAAAACATGCTTGATTTTCGGACATTGGTGGTATTTGGGTATAATAATAATCAAACTTCTTTCAGGATTTTATCTATTTAATAGAATGCATAAACATGTGGTAGACTTTAGAAATAACATAGAGCTGAGTATATGACTTTATATTATTTACGTGCGATAAAATAGATTTTTATATGTGTTTTAGTTTTACGAATAAGACACAAAACCTGTGTGTTTATTTACATTTTGTGTATTCGTTTGGTTCTTTTTGTGAATTTAATGCATGATCAGATTTTAATATTGTGGTGCATAATTTACTATAGTTTAGAGTTTAATATGCATGCGTTTTTGTATGGCTTTTGTACAATGAGAGTGCTAATATTCTTTAGGTGGTATAGAACTTGTTGACTTAGACATACATGATCATTTTTGATTTAAAATAACATCTGTAAAAGTTGTTTTCTTTCCTTCCCATAACGGGAATGCTTTTTATAGCAGATAGCACTTTAAACTTTTAAAATAGGCAATGTTGCTTTAATTTTGAATGTATATGATGATATTATTTTTGTGGCTATTAGTTCATTGCCTTTGAACTTTTTGAAGAAGTTTTAAATTGGGTAACTGGGAGAAAGTTGTTTTATTTAGTCTGAAGAAGCTGATACACTGGTGTCAGTGAAAGTGCTTACAAGAATAAAGTGTTGAAGAATCTAAAAGATAGGAAGACAGAAACTTAAATGGCTGTCATTAGTTAGTGAATTCAGTCCTCACTGATTTGCCAGAGTGCCACAAATTTTAAGAGGAACAGACTTGAATCACAAGTGGTGGTAGGGATAGAGAATTCAAGATCTTGTACCTAAGGTAGGGGTTTTGAGCCTAAGTATCTCTAACCACCAGGTATCCCTAACTGGGGGATTTTACACATACACATTCACATACATAAACACACACACACACACACACACACACACACACACACACACACACACACACACACACACACACACACACATACAGAATTCACCAATAACAGTTCCGTAGAGATCGACATACACACACTATACACACTATATTCAGCTAACAGTTCTATGGGGATCAACACACACACACACTATATTCAGCAATGACAGTTGAATGACACATAGTTCCGTGAATGAAGGAAGAGATGGCTCAGCAATAACAGTTGGGTGACACATAGTTCCATGAAATAAGAAAGGGATTGGGATGATGTTTGTTTAAAAATGTGTGCGGAAACAACCAGGATTTCTGAGATGAGACATGATGCAAAAAAGTTGCTGCCTGGGGTGGACCGCAACTCTTGCCCACTTCAGCTATGTCACTGAGCTTCTCCCTTATCCACAGTGCACCTCCCCCAAATACATTAGATCTCATTTGCCACTTTAAGCTAACGGACATGGTCTACCATCTCTCTTGAGCTGTACGACTTAAATAAGTTAAAATATTTTGAATTTTGACTGTTTTTACTCTGCAATTTCTAATTAATAATATTTATCTTCAATCTTGCCTTGTTGTATTACTATATTTTTTAATTTCTATAGTACTTGGTACTTATTAGATACTGTTAATAGTATCTCTCTTTCCTTACAAATCTGTCATAGCCGTTCTTTACCATTGTTGGTATTCCCTTACCCTCTTTTCTTACTAGTTTTAAAAAAAAAACTTTGTCTATCTTACTTATTTTTTTCTCTGTATAATTCCTCTGACTTACAGTTGTTGCTGTTGGTGGCATTATTATTGTTCATTCCTTGTTATGGCTGACAAACCTGCTCGATTTAAAAATGTACTAAATGTGGACATAAATTGCCATTTTCTGATGCTCACATGCTTTGTGTTTATTGTGTGGGCCCCCTTCATTTACAAGAGGATTGCTCAATTTGCCATGGCTTCAACCCCCACACTCTTATGGAACATAAGAACAAGTTGATTTTGAAAGGTCTCATTCCTTCATCCTTTGGAAAAGCCATATCTGAGTCACCTAAACCTAGACCTTCTTCTTCAAAATCTTCTTCTGACTCTTCAAGAATCAGAAGTCAAAAAGACCTGGTCTCAACAACGGATCTGAAAAAACTGAGAGTGCAGAAGCATATGGATTCATCGGAGTAGAATGTCTCAACACTCTTCTATCTGACCCTGACAAAATCAGATCAGAAACATGTTAAACCATTGGACTCTACCCTATCAGATCTGACACCAACGGAAGTTATTGAGATGCTTTTATTTCCATTCACCAGATACTCCTCATTCATGCATCCAGTTCCTGACAGGCTTCAGACCTCTCAACCATACCAAATTCCTCAATATTTACCATTTTTGAGGGCAATTTAATGGGGTGCCATGAATTCCCGAGTGGTCCCTTTAATTCCTGATTTTTTTTTTTTTTAACTATACAACTTAAAATTTATAGCTGATGTCACCACGCACTACCAGGATACAGGGGCATGCATGATGTCATCAGCTTCTTGAGGCAATGCCTAGTTGCCTGTCTGACTGTCAGAGAAGCAGGGAATTTTTAAAAAATAAAAAAAATCTTCAGCTGTTAACAGCCGCCGACTTGTGTGGGCAGCTTGTAGGGATTCGGGAATACTCACTTACTTATTTACTTTAACTGGACATAATTTCCTCTTATCTCAGTCAGCTGTGAGCTTGTGTTTGGTCAACAGTGAGCTAAAATAAAAAGCTGTAACTTTCATGGATGAGCATACTGCTGGCACTGGCTACTGTTAGGTGTAACATTAAACATAGCTGGCTGCAGGCCTGCTCAACCATTCTTTTGAGTTTGTTGACAACATGCACAATGGGAAGGGGACAGAGTGTAGGATGAATCCTCTGAGAAGTCTAAGGGTTTCAACTTCCAATCGGAGCTTCAGCTGCGACTGTGCATCTTTAACAAAATTCTGAACACAGAATGGGACTACGCTAGTACTGTACCCTACTACATATTATCCAGTCAGTAAGTTCAGTGCTGCTTTTATTTGGGAGTGAGTGATTTTATTTCCCATGATATCTCTGAACACTATGACTAACCATATTTTCTATAACTCCCCTTTTTTTTTTTCAAAATATACCCTGTCCCTGTCTTTAAGTTAAGGAGCTTTGCAATTTCTATGGGTTGCTTGTATGCTGCTATTGCTTGGCTTAGTCGGACACTCTGATTAGTGTTGCGTGCATGGATTAAACAAAACAAAACAAAAAAACTAAGGTTGTTGCTGATCAAACAATAATTTATTAAAGATAAACATTTTCGTCCACGCAACTCATTTCCTTGTCAACCTCCATTTTATCAGTTTGAATTATATGTGTTTTGCTTTCTGCAAATTTGCTAGTATTGTGGATTGTTAACGTCTGGTAAAGACTGTTTTATCTGTCGCAGTCACTCTCAATCAACTAAGAATGTGAAAGATAGAAAGAAGTAAAGGGAAGGCAAAGTGGAGGACAGGGTTCTTCAAAGTAATGTAGTGTAATTAGTGTATATTGACAGAGGGTAAGGGATTCACATTGTTTTCAGCAACCTTTAGTGAAGACTGTTCTGCCCTTAATGTTTAGGACCAGATCATATTCCCTTACTGTTGTGAGCATCCACCTTTTCTTACCATGTGGTTTAAGTATATAATTCATGTAATGGTCTGGAAAAGTTTATGTTGTGTTAAATATATGTCTGAGCCAACATGCATTTTTTAATTATAAGACTTTAATTCAATGTCTGTTAAAGTTGTGCATGCATTCAGTTTGTTAATAGTTTGATTTTGGATGTTTGGTATTTTTGTAAGAATCTTTTAGAGAGGCATGGTAATTTTGACAGTGGTATGCAGACTTATTTATGGATGAATTGTTACTTTCACTTTAATGTGTCTTAGTGGGTAGATCTTGAATAATTTTACTTTCTTGTTTGTTAACTAATTTGTTTCCTTAATGTGTTGGTGGGGTATTCCTGTGTAGCCCAGAATAGCCTTATACAATTTCAAATGTTCATGCATTCAGTTTTACACTTTTGGCTCTGCCTCTATTCTGTAAAGTAAGACAGAATTTCAGAATACGCGTGTACTATAAATGACTCACCAGTTACAATCCTTGAGCTTTTCTAAGCAAAGCAACAGAGGAAGGCGTGATCTGCCCTCTTATGGGGCATTCAGACATTTGGGATGGAAGATAAGTCTACTTTTATCTGCTATAAGGAAACAGTTTATGTTGTTTTTGTCGTGAAATGTTTGTTTTCTTTTCAAATTACCGAAAGTACATTCTAATAGTAGCAATGAGACTGGTAAACTGTAATGTGTAATGTAAATGACTGTTTGATTTCTTGATGTATTTATTGTATTTGTTGGCCAGGAATGTCAATCTGAGAAGTAAGATTGACATAATGGATAAGATATTTGCCTTACAGACAGAAGGTGGAGGGTTTGATTTTCACATGGGTTAATTGGCTAGGCTTAAAATGGCCCACAAGGGCAGTTAGCCTTAGTACTAACCTATGTACTGACATGCGGTGTAGGGATTTATCTTGATGAATTGGGTAGGGGAGGAGACTTAGCTTCCCCTTTCATGAAGTGACTTGTCTATTGTTCAGGATAAGTTTACCTTTAAGGTCAGTTTTTGTTTGGTGATAAAATGTTAAAAAGAATGCAGACATGCAAGTTGCCTTAGTATCTTCCTCCCATCCTAGACTTTGCATTGCAGCATCACCAATCCAGTAGCATTAGCGGATTCTGCAAAGAAACCTGTAGTTCACAAATGACATATCACCAGGACTGGGTGGTAATTGTGAGGCTGTAGTAGCCATTTAAGAGGAGGTTGGGGGAGGGGAGGCTGTGTTTTTGGGAGTTGAGATCAGCAGTTAACAATACTTAATCATGTTAATCTAGGCAGTGGGTAGCAGTGGGTGTTTTTTTTCTGTCTTATCCTTGGTTGAACTGTGCTCTACAGGAAGCAGCAGTTGCTTGATCTATGTAGATGAGATGCTTTGATCCTGCACAGGCAATCAGGCAGCAACAAGTCATGGCCAGGAAGCAGCAGCTGATTTGTGATAAGTGAGATGAACATTGCAGAGGGCAGCTGCAGCTGGCTGCTTGTACTGAACAGAGCGAGCCCTATAGCTGCACTGCACTTGGCAAGCTGAAATCTTCAGTTATCTGGCTAAAGCCTTAAATTCTGTGTAATATTTTGTCTATTCCTCAATTTGTGTTTAAAAGTTGGTATCCCACAATTCCACCGGAGTGGGTGGAGTTACATAAGTTTGTATGCAAATTTTATGTTAATCAGCATACAGATTTGTACCTATATTTCATGTGCCTTTGTCCAGATTTTTTATGATTTCAGGTTGAGAGGTGTGATAGGCTCCCATCACCCCTTTTAAAAAGACCAAAGTCTACATCTGTTCACTCTACTCATTCTCCCAGAAACCTTACAGAAGAAGATGTGGAGACAGTGTTGAGAAAAATCCTGTCAGAACAGGGGCAGATTGGTTTTCCTTTGGTGCCTACCCCTCTGGGTCAGGTCATCCATCCTTCTACAGCACCTCTTTCACAAATGACACCTTCTGTTGATTTGGAGTAGCAGGATTCTAGCCACCTGGATCCATCAGCCTTGGATCCAATGCTTTCAATATCATCAGATCCAAGATAGTGTCTGAGACCTCCAGTCCACTTGGATCTGGAGAGCTCACAGAGCTGACATCTGCCTATCAGATCCGAGGTGCAGCATTCAACTCCAAAGTTTTCAGAGCCATCTCTGTGCCTCAGAGCCTCAGCACTGGACAGTTTGGCTCCATCTTTCACCTCAATGGTATTGTTGTTGGAGCAGAGGGGGCTGATGACTCAGAAGCTCACCTTCTCTGATCAGAACCCCTCTTCTGCCCTTTTGATCTCTGCCTTAGAGGCTGCAAAAAGAGTTGTCTCTGCATTGGCAGATCTGACAGAGCCTTCTCCTTCAGATCCTAGACATTCTACCTTCTTGTCTCAGTATCAAGATCCACTCCTCTTCTCTCTGCAGGGGCATCTGGTATCAAAGACCTAGGTTTCCTCTCAGAGAATTCTGATTTCCTCTTCCGATACTTCCCCAGAGCATCCCACTGAGGAGGTGCCGTGGAAGAGGATATGTAAGAAGAATCACATAGACTCCCCACAGGAGTCCTTCACTGAAGACATAGATTTCAATGAAGGTGAAGGGTATCCACAGTCACCCCCTGAAGATGTCTCATTTGGAGGGATACTGGAAATTCTTAAACAGAGAAGTGGCTGGAATCCCTCCAACCCTATGTCCAAAGAATCTGTTCTCTTGGAGGCTTTTAATACTGAACCCTGTACCTCCAGCGTGACTACATCCACTGATGAGCTTGTTGATATGATCTCTTGGTTGGTATGGAAGCAACCCGACTCCATAGAACCCATACCTCAGAGACAAGACATGATAATAGCACCATCTGAGGACAGACAGTTATGGAGGAAAGGAGTTCCAGTTGATGCCATGGTCATAGCAGCCACCACAAAGAAGGAACTCACTGAAGAAAGTTTCACTGTTCATCCCCCTGAACAGAGAGTCACAGGAAATGGACAGCAACCTTTGCACTAAGATCACTGAACTATTTGCCACACTTTCTTAGACTTCAGAGGGATTTGACTAAGGAGTTTTCAAATAGTCTTGCAGGAGCCACTTCTGAAGAAGTTCAAGAGTCTGTACTGTCTCAATTGGCAACCCTACAGTCTATATCCAGCTCTTCTATGAGGATAGTTTCTAACATAGTGGAAGGAACTTCAAGAGCGGCAGGTTCAGGCATTTCCATGAGGAGACAGGCCTGTGTGCACTTATGCGATTTTGTAGAGCCATTAAAATCCTCTTTTGTCAATGCTTCTTTTGATGGGACTACACTGTTTGGCCCTAAAGTAAAGGAAACACTGTTCAGGAGTGAGAAGGATGGAACTTGTCTGTGTGACTATATGTTTTTTGCCTCCCCAAAGATGCTATTCCAGGAATCAGTGCAATAGCTGTAAGATGTGGTTTAGAAAGTCTCAAGGTCCTTTCCAAGACAAATGTGGAGGAGGATCCCCCAGTGTCAGAGAAGGGAACTTTAATGGATGACAATGCCCTCATGGCAGAGGTGGCCCACAAAACCAGGGTTCATGAGAATCTTTCTTTGATGAACCCTATCAGCACTCTGGAATGGAAGTCCAACTGTCCTTCTCTGGAGACAGTTGGGGGGCATTTATCCCTGCACCAGAGAGCCACCTGGCTAAACTTAACAAAATATACTTGGGTGCAGAGGATTATTCCCAGAGGTTATATAATATCCTCTTCCCTTCCACCTCCAATTCTAAGAAAAATCCCTGACATTCCCCTCAGTCAGAGGTATCAAACAGCAATTAAATTAAAAAATAATGATAGAAAAATAGAGCCATACAAGAGGTCCAACCAGATCAAATAGGATCTGGAACTTACTCAAGGTTCTTTTTAGTGCCAAAGAAAACATGGGACTGGAGAACAGTTTTCGCTGTCACCAGTCTAGACAAATCAGTTCAGTGAACCAAATTCCAGATGGTCACGGTTCAGTCCATTCTACCCTTTCTGGGCAAGGATGACTGGATGTGCTCTATAGATCTTTAGGATGCCTATTATCATATAAAAATGAACAAGCAATCATGCCTATGCTTCTGGCTGGGATCCAGTCATTTCCAGTTCAGAGTGCTGCCCTTCAGATTCACCATGACCCCCAGGTTGCTCCCCAAGTGCAGACCATAGTAGCAGCTCACATCAGACTGCAGGGATTCTAGGCGTTTCCCTACCTGGACAACTGGCTCATTTCCACTCTGACCAGGCATCAGCTCATACACACAAAAGATCAGGTGCTCCAGACTTGCAGTCTTCTGGGGATAACCATAAATTACAACAAATCACAACTACACCAAACTCAGACAATGGAGTTTATAGGAGCACTTCTCAATACAAAATATGCCATCACTTTTCTTTCACTACACAGAGTTCAGAAAATAAGATCCCAAGTCAGGAAAATGATGGTGAGTACCTCAATTTTAGCCCATCTAACCCTTTGCACACTAAGCTGGATGGCTGCGGTAATAACATTAGTCACACTAGCCAAGTTTAACATGAGGATTCTTCAATGGATGCTGGCTACTCAATGGTCAATCCTTTATCAATCAGTGCTGTACCAGATAAGAATTACCCAGACGTGCAAAAGAGATCTTATTTGGTAGTTTCGATCTGACCAAATATTTCAAGTATGTCCTTTCATTTCCCAACAGGCCAAGGCCATAGTAACCATGGATGCTTCCAAAATAGGGTGGGGGGGGGGCATTTTCTGGGAAAGACAGTTCAGGGAACTTTGTCCCCTGAAGTGGTCAATTTGCACATACATGTCCTGGAGATGGGAGCAGTGCTCTTAGCATTGCAAGCATTTCAGGATGCTCTTCCCTCTGGGACAATTGCAATTCAAATAGAAAACATGTCAGTTTTATGGTACAACAACAAACAATGGGGGACCAAGCCCTACCCATTGTGTCAAGAAACTGTCAGGGTCTGGCAGTAGGTGATCTCTTCCAACCTCTTTCTATTAGCAATGCACCTTCTGCTGAAATCCAATGTGATAGCAGACAAACTGAGCAGGTGCAGTTTTCTACCCCACAAATTATCCCCCGATGAAGCAGTGGCAGATATGATTTTCCATTGATGGGGCCAGCCTTGCTGCATCCTCTTTGCCTCTCCCCTAAACAGCAAGTGCAGCAACTACTTTGCCTTAATTCCTCCACAAGGGAACTCACTGAGGGATGCTGTACTCCACAGTTGGCCTTCTCTATCCACCAATTCCATTGATCCCAGAATTTCTGCAGAAAGCTGCCAGGTCGAAGAGCCAAGTAATCCTCATTGCACCCTATTGGCCTTGACAAATTTGGTTTCCCTTTCTTTGCCCTCTCCTGGTTCAATCACTGCGGAACCTAGATCTGGACCTCCTGTCTCACCTGACAGGTATGCCACATGCAGATATACCAGACCTCAAACTGACTGCTTGGCTTCTTCAATTCCATTAATAGCCAGACAATCCATGCTGTCTTCACCTGTTTGCAGTATAATTTTATCTTCCCATAAACCCCCGACAAGAAAAATATATTCCAGTAAACAGAATAGGTTCATTATTTGGGCACAACAGCACACTTTTGACCCCTTTTCAGTCCCTATCAATTGTATTTTGGACTTTCTAGCATAATTATTTCTAAATGGTGCTAGTTCTTCAACCATTAAAGTGCAACTGGCAGCAATTTCCAGTTATCACATTGCATTTTAATGACTCATCTATAGCTTCTAACAAGTTGAACAAGGCTTGCTTAAAAGGTACTCTCTTCCTAAGGCCTCCTTTTAATGATCCTTCCCCTCCATGGGATTTAAATGTGATGCTGCAGTCTCTCACACAATCCAGTTTTGAAACATCAGCTACATGTGACCTAAAATATTTTACATGGAAAATAATTTTCTTGTTTGCCATTACTTCTGCAACAAGAATTTCTGAGACACATGCATTATCTTCTAAACCTCCATACATAATATTCCACAAAGATAGAGTGACCACCCATACTAATCTGTCCTTTCTGCCAAAGGTGGTGTCAGAATCCAATATTAAACAAGCTATTAACTTACCAGTGTTCTTTCCTAAGTTTGCCAACAAAGGAGAATATAGCTTCCATTTACTGGATGTTTATAGACAGTTACACTTCTGTTTGCATAGGACCAAAAAAATCAGAAAAGCTGACCAATTGCTCATCTCATTCTCTGAACCAACTTTGGGAAAACCAGTTTCTAAGATTACTGTAAAAAATGTTGGAACGGCACTACGGCTAAGGCTGTATGAAAACACAAAGGCTTAGGAACAAACAAAGTTTAATTTTGAGCAAACAAAACAAAACAAAGGCCTGTGTACAAAGATGAGTGCTTTCGGCGAAATTTCCCCTTCTTCAGATCATGTAGTACAAAGGTCCCTATTGATTAAAATAACAATAATTAGCAAATCATGTCTGTTACAGTTGACACACCTTTAAAAATTAACCAATCAAAAAATCAAACATAAAACCAGGAAGCATAATAGCTGAAAATATGCCTAACCAATCATGGACTAGAAAGGATTCTAATAACCAATGAAAAAAAGTTCTCGGATTAGAATAGTATCATTGATAACAAATTATATTATAAAAACCTTATACAGATTCAAATTGTATAAAGTCATAAAATGTTAACCTCTAGATATTTCAGATTGAGTACATGTATATAATGTATAAATGCATGCTTAATTCCATCTGCTTCCGTGATTAAGCGTGGTGGTTAACACAATAATTTTATAAAAATATATCCTCATTTACAAAAAGGTTAAATAAAATAATTAAGTATATTTACTTGACGTTAATAGAAAATATACTCATAAGATCTAAAAAGGATATGTCCGCATTCACTATTCACTATTGGGTTTAATTAGTTGATATAATCTTCACTAATGTTAGTTAAAAGCATTTTCATGTGTGATTTATTTAAACCTGAAAATGTCCAATTTTTGCCTTTGTATTATTTTACTTTGCTAATTTGCAAATGGTTAATCTTTTGATATAGCAACGTATGTAAATATATAATATCATTAATTTTATCTGTGTTTTCGTTGCAACACACATTTTGTACATTTTACAACTGAGTAGGTTTTGAAGACTTATAAACATGTCACCACTGAGTACATTTAATGTGTGTATACCGACACTGACCAAATTCATGTAATACTTTACATTAATATATTATAGTTTTTTACATTTATAGATATTCCTTTCACAAGAATTTTTGTTTGCTTTTTTTTTGGCTGTGTTTGGTTGATTCTTTGTGTGTTTCCTGTCCATGGATTGAACCGTGGACTCTTAGAGCTGGATTTTGGGTGGAGCTTACCGGCTCTCTGTTGTTTGGCTGTTCCTTTTGTTTTTTTAGTTGTTTTTTTATGTCTCTTATTCACGGATTGAGTTATGGACACACTGAACATAAATTAAAGGAGAGTTGACGAGCCCTTTGTTGATTGGCCATCCTCTTTGACTGTTAATTATGATTGGCCTTACCGCATATGTGGAAAAGACCACAGCCGCGAATGCGGACAGCCTTTGCTTTTTGTTTTACACAGCTCTTATTAAGAATTGATGATTGGCTGACTGTAACTCAGCCAGTACCAATCATTTGAATTAAGTTAAGAATACGGAAGTGACTGCAACAATTAATTTAGTTGCAGACAATTTTAAACAGAGCTGTCAAGCTCCTTGTTGATTGGCCATTTTTTTTCGATTGTCAAACCTGATTGGCCCTTACTGCAAATGCGGAAGAGACCATAGTCGTGAATGCGGATGGTCTCTGCTGTTACTAAGCATAGCTCTTGTTTGCATATATGATTGGCTGACTGTCATGAAGCCAGCACCAATTATTTGAAAGTAGGTGTTTATGCGGAAGTGACCGCAACAATGAATGAGATTGGATTTTGTTTTTGTTTTTTGTGTAATTTCTATATGTTTTAGGATAAACGTCTACTGATCCTTTTGTATTAGTTCTATTGTGAATAGAGCCATAGGTGTGAAAACGGATGATGTGAAGTTGTTCAATCTCACCGTTCATTCCTAACTGATGGGTTCGGAGCTGATCCCCTCAGCTCCAGTACAGCCACATGCAAAGATCGAGGTCTTCCAGTAGCTTGAGGCCAAGCCCCCTATCCTATGATGCACTGTGAATTACCTCAGATTTAGTTTGCTGTGGCATCTGATCGGAGGTTCCAGTGAAAGCTTGGGCCAGTAAACTTTAAACATCTTTCTAATATAGTACTTATGATATTTACTCTCTTTAAATATTTGGCCTTGTTTTTGGCTTAGTTATCTTTGGGCTGTGTTTATGGTTGTTTAGATAGCTTTTTCTATAGTAGTTATAGTGTAGTATAACAGTTTTGGATACTTTATCTCAGGCTTTTCTGTGTGTGTTTGTGTGTGTGTGTTTAGAGCCTATTGTTAATAATTTCACACTAATTGTTGATCCACATTTGTTTAGTGTGTTATCATGGCGGATTACAAGGACAAACATCCAAAGTCTGGTTTTAAAAAATGTCCGGACTGTAATCAGAAAATGTAAGCTAAAAAAGAGAAAACACTGCAGGGGTAAAGTACCTCCAAACAAAACACTTAGTGAAAAAACTTGTAGAGAAATGGTAGGTACCCCATGACAATTGAAGCAAACCTCTTAAAATCAGTTGAAAAATATACTTCTTTATTCCAACAAAAAAGTAATTGCTTTCGTGTCTCCAAGGACGCTTCTTCAGACTAAAACAGTTACAAAACATTCAAAATCCCTTTAAATACCATTTTCTTTTTAGCAAAAGCCAATGAAAAGGCTAGTAGAAATCACATGATAGGCACTCTTATAAAATTTCCTATGAAACTAATGATATGCATAACCAACCCCAAAAATATAAACATATATATATATATATATATATATATATATATATATATATATAGAACAGCATATGAAAAAACATATAAAAAACACCTTTAAAATCCAACAATAACATATATATATGTATATATGTAAATAAGTATGCTTATTCACATATATACATAGTGTAGTTCCTAAAACTTGTAATTAATGACATAAAAACATCAATAACGTGGCTGGATGTTATATATCATATGCTTCATATATAATTATGCTGATATACCACTGGATAAAATGTATTCAATTACTTCTAAGAAAGTGTTTGTGCCACTGAAAGTTAGTGCTTCAAAGGTCGATCTAGCAGGAAAGGCTTCAATGAAACCCTGTCATTCAAGCCATGTCCTCTGTCAGCCTGTAACCTAATTATCCACTTCCCCTCCTCTTTTTCTGTATAATTACCTATGTTACCTAATCTTTCTGTGGCATGTATAAGTTCTAAAACCAAAAACTTAAAACTATGTGTTGTATCATTTCGTAGGGCATGTTTAGCTAATAGCATTGCCTTCATTCTCCCTACTGATGGCATAAACATGTTCCCTTATTCTTTCTCTAAGTGTCCTATTTGTCTTTCCAACATAGAAACTACTGCATTTCTGGCATATGGCTAAATATACCACATTCCTGGATCTGCAATCAGCATAATGATTAATTTCATACTTAACATGTGTGTCCGGATGTTCAAAAAAATTTTTATTCAAAATAAAGTTGCGCTGATTACAATTATGGCAAGCAAAAGTTCCATTGGCATTAATAAAGAGTCAGTCTTGTACATGCTGTTTAGAGACTTACTTATTCACTATCAGATCTTGGCCATGTTTTGTGTGTGCAATTTTTGTCAAATGTTTTAATGGCAGTATTATTTTTTTTGTCTTTGTTTCCTAAATGTTTTTTTCCTTGTTGTCCTTGCAGCTGTGGCCTGGGTCATAGTATCATAGGATCATATGAGGTTACTAGACTAATGGCTCTGGGGCTTTTACAAGCCCAGCCAAGGGTTTATCCCCAAAAAGAAACCTCAGTCAGCACTTGTCACCCCTGTTAATGAGGGACACAAATTGTACCCCTGGGGTAAATTTGTGGTTTCCCATCAACTCATCAAGGTTGCACTTGAAGAGAGTCAGCAAGATACTCTGTTTGACGTGTATGGGAAGTCTATTCCAGAGATGGGGCACCCTGTGGGAGACAAACCAGTCTCTTCAGCAGGTTTTGTTGATGTCGCATATTAGATCCAGGCCTTTCGAGCTGGTAATGCGCAAGAAGTTAGACTTATGGGTATGGCACACCTCTAGTAGGGCAGGGTCCAAGTTTACCTTGCAGGCAAGACACAGATCACCTCTGAGCAATCTGTAAGATACCAGAATTTACTAGCTATATTTTTTTGCCCAGACTATAAGCTAGATACTGCCACCACGGCACTCCAAAGACAACTACTGTAAGGCTCTTGCAAGGGTACAGTTATACTGAGTGAAATTAATACTAATAAAAATGGTGTTTGACAAATGCACTAAGGTTTCCAGGAGCAGCCATAGTGTCACCAAATAAGTATAAGTGCTTTCAAAGGTTAAAATAGTCTCTAAAAGACCAGCCACAATGAAACATTTAAATATATTTAATAATGAATCATAAAAGAACATGAACATACTAAATATTTGTTTACAATAAGCAGAGTTTCAGCCACAGTAAATATTAAAATAGCACAGATGAATGGATTCACAAAGATAGAGAAAAACAGTACTTAACTAATCTCACTCTGTTTTCCTGACTGATCTAAAGAATTACTCTTCCCTGGTTACTCACTAAAGCAAAGAGAGGTGATGTGGGTGAGTGATTCTTAGGTTTCAAAACCAGACTGCAATGAGACCTGTGTCTCATCTAGTATTAAAACACAATTTTAGTGCTGCATTACAGAATAACATCATATACATCTGGTCATATGACGTCGGTTTCCCATACTGCCCCCCCTCTTTACTAGAAAATGAACCAGAATCCTGTACATATGTGTTATCATACACGCAGGTAGAGCTTTGCTAAGATGTGCTATAGCATCTGGAAGCCATAAAACCATTTCAACGATTCCATCCTTCCAGTTAGCAATTAGTTCAATGCTAAGGACAATACAGCAGGATTCCCAGTCCTTGTTTTTATTGACATTTTGTCTCTGGCTACAATCAGAACTGTAAGATACAATGTTTATGGCTTACCCGGTAATTTAATTTTAGACTATTTTTCAAAGTTAGCTCGACTGAGATTAACCTCATCTCTTCCAGTATCCTCTGTTACGATATTAATTTTGACAGCTATAATACAGTCTGACATACTTCTCCTGGTATAGCTGGCAGTAACTCACATTGTCAGAGGTACATACCAAAGGGGGCATTGCTCTCAATGATGGGTCTGATAAGTGCTGAGTGGAGTGGTACTATAACTTCCGTGGACCTGGATACCATACCCTTGCTTATGCGTTGGGTGACATAGAATGAGTTTCTTACTGTCTTCTCTATGTGTTGGTTGAAGGCCAGATTACTTTCTACATATGTTCCTAGATCCTCAACTATTGGGTCAACTCTTAGGGGTGTTTTACTGATGGAGTAATAAGCTTTGGCGGATGATTTCCCAAAAGACACTGTAATGTATTTCTTAAAGTTGAATTTTAATCCGTGGCATTGGCACTAGTCATTTGTTTGTATTAGACCCTCTTGTAGGATGTTGGTGTCATGGGGATAATCTATGACAGCCCCCAATTTACAGTCATCTGTGAACTTCATGAGCCAAAGACCTTTGACATTAGCCATGACTTCAATATGTAGATACCAAACATGAGCAGGCCCAATGCAGAGCCCAAGGGTATTCCGCTTGTGAACAGTCTCCTGCTGGAGGTCGACTCACTGAACTTGACATCTTGGGTCTTATCTGTCAGCCAGTCAGCCAGCAATCCAGCAAGTTATATAATTCACCACCACTTTTTTCAGAATCCAGGAAATGCCATTCTCTCAAGTAAAACAGCAGGAAAATAACAAAAACCTACTTGCTAGCTGCCTTTAAAAGGACAGGAGGTACACAGAAATAAAAAAGAAACCACCAGAACATTCTCTTTTTTTATTCCACTTATTTTGAAAAGTAACCAAAAATCTGAGTATGTAAATTGATATTGCAATGAAATAAATAATTAATCCAAATACGATGCAGTTCAAGTAAACATAGCTATTAACTAGTAAAAAATATTACTATGCTGTACTATGCTGTGAATAATTAAAGTAAATGCAAAATGAGTAAACATGGCAATCAACTAATAAAAGATTACTACATATAGAATAACATTAACATGACAAAGCAAGTTCTCAGAAAATGGATGGATGGATGGATGGCTAAATAAATAGATGGCTGAATAATGTTTTATATTATTATACAATTTATAAAATACATTGTTGTGTATTTTACAAGGGGATGCTTACCTGACTGTAAGATGATATTAGAGATATCCAAAAAATAACTACCTTCTCTTTATGACGTAATATTAGGGATTATTTGGTTTATAGTACTACTGATTAGTCATACATATTTTGAATGCAAAATCAATAACTGTCAACTTGTTTGGTTATGTTTTATTTTTCTGACATTCCCCATGCAATCTTGTTTATGTTTATTCATGAAACTAAACTGGAAGTCAGTCCTGATCATTAAATTCATGCTCATCAACATTCCATTTCTTCCCATTTTCCTCCCGTTTCCAGAAATGATGTAACCCCACGGCACATTTATTTTAGTAGGTGAAAGCCCTGACGGCACTGCATTAAGTGTCTATTCAATAAATGGAATTATTGTTTCTGAAATGATCTAAGAGGGCAAACTCAACAGCTTGGGATTTTAATGAGTTTGCCCACAAAATGGGAAATCAAATCGACAAGGAAATTCCCATTCATATATAGTTTGTCTATTATCCTATTCCCAGTGTTTCAGAATTTAAATGTGCAATTTTAGACATGATTTCCATTATGGTAGAGAGGATGCAAATGGTATAACAAGACTTGCATACAAGGAGTAATTATGTATTCTGAAATTTGACAGTGAACACATATTGGTTAAATAATGAACTTAGTTGGAAGCGTTTGCTGTGGTGATTTGAGTGGGTTAGGTTTGGATCCTAACTGCAAAGTCTTTAATATAACAGTGTAATAACCTTAAGTAGCTGGTAGGTTTTGTGTTATTTAATAACATGTGCATATGAAATACACACACACACACACACACACACACATATGTATATATATATATATATATATATATATATATATATATATATATATATATATATGATATAGATATAGAGACCAGTTGGCATAATAGGTAAGGTCTTCACCTCCCATGCAAGGGGTACGAGGTTCAATCCTGACCTCCAGCCTATACCTGTTTGAAGGTTGCATGTTCTCCCTGTGTCTCTTTGGGGTTCTTTCCACCTCCAAAAAACATGTGAGTATTTCCACCTCAAACTCACTAATGAATGGAGCTGTGGGGAGTAGCACATATTCTACATGGTGTCCTATAGGGGATAGAGTTGTATAGACCAACCACTTAGGGGCATCTACTGTGGTATGGAGTGTCACAGACTGTGCACCATGGCAGGGCTAGCCACTCAAAGGTGTAAAATATGTCTCTTGGTTTTTCAGTCATGTTAACTAATGTTGATAAATGGGCATGGTTATTTGCCAGTGATAAGCAAGTTGAGGGTCCAGCCTACTTTGACTTATGCTAGACATATGCTAATAGTGGGAGGGGTGTATGTGCCCCTATTGGCCAGTGTGTGCCAGCCATAAAGCACTGGAGCCCTTGGTTAATAAGCTATTGTCCAGTTGCCCAACTTGGGTTAACTGGGATAGCTCTTTTCAGTGAGAGCTGGACAGAAAACCAATCAACCTGCCAAACATGAACTAAGAATTGCTAGACTGTGTGTAGGTTCACTGGAAGTGGATGACATGATGGTATGAAGGAGGCTGGACATCCTATGTATCCAAGAGGTAAAATGGAAGTGCAGTGGAGAAAAGACCATTGACTTGGGATCCAGACTCTACTACACATGAGAAGGACAGCCTAGAAATGGTGTGGGAGTTGTGGTGAGAGGCTTCAGAAGACATTGAGGGGCATCATCAGAATTAGTGACAGACCCATGGCAATCAGACTCCAGCCTAATTATAGACCAGTAGTCATAATCTCAGCCTAATGCCCCACAGTGAGGAAAAGAGTGCATTCGTACAGCAGATGCAGGACCTACTAGATAAAGCAGGATAACATGAATTGGTATTGATAATGGGTAACTTGGTGACTTAAATAAAGGAGAGGCCATTCTAGACTTTTGGCAAATGGCTAGATAGTAGCCAACACATTGTTCAGAGACAGAGACAGTTACAAGATCACATACAAGAATATCCAACATGTGACTCATATAGACTTCCTCCTAGTAAGCAAAGGGCACTGGCATAAAATTAGTGATTGCAAAGTAATCCCCAGTCAGGCCACAGCATAAACAACTGGTTGCAACAATCAGCTGCAAGAAGTAGTCAGAGAAGGCTCTAAGGTCAACAGGGAGCAGGCTGAAGAACTGGAAGTTGACTGGAGAGAAAACATGACAGTTCAAGGAATTACTCAGGGCTCTAGTGCCCTAAGAAGAGGAGGAAATAGGTGGAGTTGAAGAAGAATGGCAGCACCTCAAAACATTATGTGTGAGGACTACAGAATATATAGGTGGCCAAGCCAGGTATGGCAAAAGGTACATAAGAAAATCTGGTGGTGGAATGCAGAAGTTCAAGAAGCCATTAAAAGAAAGAAAGAGTGTGGGAAAAAGTGGGAGATAGAAAACAGACCAGGCTAGGAAGCAATACTGGTTGATGAAGCTAAGAAATAAGTTGCAATAGCAAAGAGCAGGACATCAGAGGCACTTTATTAGCTTCTGGAAAGTGACTCAGTAGGTGGCACAAAGAAACTATATTAGGTTGCAAGACAAAGACACAAAGATAAAGATGATAGTCAGACACCCATCATAAGAGATGCCTGCAACAACCTGCTGTTCAGTCTGCAGTCATTGCAGTCCATCAAAAGCAGATGGAAGGAGTACTTACAGCACCTTCTGAATGAAGAAAACCCCACAGAAGTTGTACTTACCAAGATGCAGTCTACACTGAGAGAAGAAGAGAAGCCAACCCTAGAAGAAATAAGAATAGCATTAAGGAAAATGAAGTCAGGGAAGGCAACAGGCTCAGATGAGGTCACAGCAGACATAATAAAGATGCTGGGAGAGATAGGGGAAAAATGGCTCCTGGGGGTAATCATAGCAGTGTGGACAGAAAGGTGTATCACAGATGACTGGAGAATAAGCATACTCATGCCAGTGTACAATAAAAAAGGAGCCACCATAACTGTGGGCAGTGCAGAGATATTAAAATCCTGTAACACTTCATGAAAGTTCTGGGCAGGGTGATTGATAAACAGATACGCAAAGTAGTAGAACGTAATATGGGTGATGAACAGTTCAGATTCAGATCAGGATGCAGCACAACTGATCAGATGTTTCCAGTGAGACAGATAGATGAGAAGAAGTTAGAGATGAGGAAACAGTCCAGCTGGGCATTCCTAGGCTTGGAGAAAGCATATGACAATGTCCCAAGAAAGCTGATTTGAGCAGTACTGCGGTGGTTCAAAATGCCAGCAACATTGGTAGAATTAGTGCAGGCTATGTTCAAGGACCCAATGTCTCAAGTATGAGCAGTGTTTGGTCTCACAGAAGGGTTCCCAGTGGGAGTGGGTGTCCACCAAGGTTCAGCTCTGAAACCACTGCTGTTCATACTGGTGATGAACTACATAAGCAAACAGGTCACAGGGGACAGATCAACAAAGTTGTTGTTCATAGGTTCATAGGTAAGTACTAGGCTATCTGCCCAAGGTCATTTTAAAGCCTAGCCAGAATGTGTTGGCTTTCGCCACCCCCTTATATTAGTTCCCTGTGCCATTGTCCAGCAGAGCCACTGCAGTGATCCCCGGGGTAAATTTTCTGTTTCCCAGCCACCCGTCAAGGTCTCTCTTGTATGTGGATGATGTGGCATTACAGGCAGAGTGAGCAAGAACTTAAGCAAAGCATAGGGGAGTGGAATGCAAAACTGAAGGCTCATGGGATGAAACAAGTACAGATAAAACAGTGGTAATGGCAGCAAACTGGAGAAATCAGAAGAAGGTGAAACTTGAGATAGAAGGGAAGATAGTGGAACAGGTTAACAGCTTCAAGTATTTGGGGGGTGGTTGAGGAGAAGTGGAGTCTAAATGAAGAGGTCAAAGCTAGAATCATAGAGGCTGCAGTCAACTGGCATAGAATGTCAGGTGTAGTGTATGGCAGAAGAATACCAAAGAAACTGAAAAGTAAGGTGTACAAAACAGTGGTGTGACCAGTACTACTGTATGACACAGAAACCTGGGCAGTAAAGGCAGAACAGATGAGAAAGCTAGATATGATGGAAATGAAATGCCTGAGAAGGGTGGTAGAATGCACAGTGCTGGACAGATGAAGAAATGAGGTCATAAATGCAGAATCCAAAGTGGCTCCAATTGTAGAAAAGGTCAAAGAGAACAGATTACAGTGGTTTGGGCACATGTGCAGAAAAGCAGAAGACACTCTGGAAGAGATGATTTGAGACAGGCAGAAAGACCGTAAGAGCAAGTGAAGGCATCCAGCAAAGAGGTGGATGGATTGTGTGGAAGAAGATCTGCGACAGTCAGGCATGAGTTTTAAATAAGGCAGCGGTGTGGTATTGAATTAAGAGAGATGGTGACAGTTAACATGACACCCCAAACACATGTAGGAAATGGAAAAAAGAGGAGGTTTATGATGATGATGATGATGATAGATATATCTATATCTACACTCCACCTAGACCAAGCGATACAACATTTTAATGATACCTTCCTCAACATCCTTAATAACCTCGCTCCAACAAGAAAAATTTGTTCCAAAGCCAAAAACCCACCTTGGATAACCAAAGGTGCTAAATCTCTTATTAAACAAAGAGATAGAACCTGGACTACTTATTAAACCTCTAAAACCTCAGGAAACCTCACCTCTTGCAAACAACTAAGAAACCTAACTAAGAAGCAAATATTATCTGACAAAGAATCTTATTTTCTAGCTTGTCAGCAAAAACACAAAAATACCCCACAAAACTTTTGGCAAAACCTTAACTACCTCCTCAACCCTGGCAAAACCTGTACCCCTGCACCATCTACAACAAATAGCACTGAAAGTATAGCATCCCAACTTAACTCTCATTTCATCACAACTATCATCTCACTTTTAAACAACAACAAATCTAACCAACCCCTTACAGTGCCTACCTCTACTAACTCTAAACCGAACTACTTCTCTTTTAAACCCATACAAACCTCTTATATCAAACAACTCCTATCAAAACTAAAACCTACCCATCTAGCAGCTGACCAACTCCCTAATGACTTCTTAAAAACTGCTGCAAGCTCCATCATCTATCCCATATCTATCCTAATCAATCGTTCCATCGCAGAACAATATGTCCCCATACTATGGAAAATATCCCATATCATCCCCCTCCACAAGGGAGGCCCATGTAAAAAGCTCTCTAATTATTGGCCCATTGCCATTCTCTTACCCCTAGCCAAAATCTTAGAGAAATGTATCCATAAGCAGCTCCTAGACCACCTCACTACAAATAACCTCTTATTTAGTTCACAGCACGGCTTCCATCCAAAACACAGTGCCTCCACAGCCCTCATAAGTTTCACTAG
Organism: Protopterus annectens; assembly: GCF_019279795.1. NCBI lineage: Eukaryota > Metazoa > Chordata > Ceratodontiformes > Protopteridae > Protopterus > Protopterus annectens. The sequence goes on along the minus strand of NC_056726.1, from coordinate 233,299,247 downwards.
CTACAACAACCTCCTCAAAAACAATGGAGAACTAATCTCTACTATATTCCTTGATATGTCCAAAGCTTTTGATACAGTATTCCACCAACAACTACTCAACTTCAAATTCAACTGTATAGCTCTCAGCTGGTTCTTTAGCTACCTTACCAATCGACAACAGGCAACTAAATGGGATAATAAACTCTCCACACTCCTCCCAGTCTCTGTTGGAGTTCCTCAGGGTTCCATCCTTGGCCGTCTCTGTTTTATTATATTCACAAATAGTCTAAACACTGCCACTAAATCTGCTTCTATAATTCAATATGCTGATGATGCTGCTCTTATTTCCTCTGCTCCCACACCCCAAAAACTCCAAGATAAACTACAAAAGTCATTTATAGATATTGAAAATTACCTAAATGAATTTCAACTCATCCTAAACCCAAACAACACAAAATTAATGATCTTCTCTAACAGGAAATCCAAAGCCAAACCACCTCCTCTCTCCATCTACTCCACTAATGGCACTATAATAGAACTAGTTAACCAAATAAAACTACTTGGTGTCCCAATAGACAACAACCTAACATTCAATAAACAAATATCAATCACAATTAAGAAAGTTCACATCAAACTTGGTGCTCTATATAGGGCCAAACCTTACCTTACTCAAAATGCCAGACTAGCCACACCCATATCCCACCTCCTATCTACTGTTCTCTATGGTTCTTACCTTTTCACTAACCTGCACAAGTCTGATTTATATCTACTTGATTCCTGCTATAACAAAATAGCAAAATTTGCTGCTAATATACCCAGCAGGACCCATTATTGCTTTGCTCTTCAAAAATTACATTGGCTTTAATTTCCCAATCTGTTATCGCTCAATCAGCTCATCACTGCCCACTCCATTATCCACAAACATGAAAACTGCCTTGCTCTCTCCAACCTAGTGCAATTAAATACCAACCCCAGGACACTTGGATCATCTGATAAACTTATACTCAAGGTAACAAAGTCCCATAATTACTTTGGTGACTCTCTCTTCTCCTTCAATGTAGCCAAATAGTGGAAACTATTACCCCAGAATATCTTAAAAAACACAGCTTCAAAAAACCCCCTAAAGGAATACCTTACTCAACAATGGCTATGCTTCTGTAATACTCCTGGCTAGTTTCTCATGCCTTCGATCAAATGTTTTCTATTCTGCTATCTTCTTGTCTTACTTCTTCCAAATGAAAATACCACAATGGTTTTTAGTTATATATCTAATGAGTTTCATATTACTGTCTGTAGTAAGGCTTAGGAAATGTAATGTTTTTCTGTTTTACATTCCCCTTTTTGTAAATTGTGATTGTTGGAAACTGTCAGACTTTTCGTATATTGTTTGTAAATCTTTTAAACATTTTTGTAATCTTTTTGTACTATTGTTATGAAGCTTATCTCCCTGGATCTCCGCTGAAAACAGGCTACTTGCCCAGCCAGACTCTACCCAGTTAACAAATGTAAAATAAATCTATATCTATATCTATATCTATATCTATCTATCTATCTATCTATCTATCTATCTATCTATCTATCTATCTATCTATCTATCTATCTATCTCTCCCTCCCATGTTGTCACATACATTTTTGTTAGATCAGAACAGAGTACCACTTTTGTTATAAATTGGTCATGTTTTATAATCATATCATAACAGTGCAACAGACACAATGTACCTATAAAAGTTCCATGTGTGCTGCATTGTAATGGGTTTCAGATTGCAGTGTTTTTGGGTTGGAATGAGTGTGGAGTGGTTGGGGTGAGTAGAGGTGAAGCATGAAATTATTGGAGAGCTGCACCTTCTAAAACTGCTTTTTCCCTTACCTACACTGTCGTGAAATCGTAGAGTTAATACAGTTAGAGATGGGATATAGGGAGGGTGCAACTTCCCAACTAAATCAGTGTATCTCTACTAATGAGTTTGTTTTACAATTTGACATACAAATATATATGTGTGGGTAAGGGGATCCTCTTAGGAAAACTTCTAACCAAGGGACCAGGGCAAGGTAATTTCTTAATAATTATTCTTAATAATATGACTTTTACCTCCTGGTTCCTTTCTTTTTTTTATTTCGGCTTGTATTTTTAGGAATAAGCATTGATTCCTGCATTTAATTTTGAAATTCTGAATTTGACAAGAAAATAGTTTCAAGGGTTTAGGGGGAGGGCCACAGTAAGAGGGAGACAATAAGGCACATAACCTGTCTCACTATATTAGTGGGCTGTATTAGGAATTGCCATCTTTCTTTTTACTATTAAAATGCCTGGTTTTAATATTGAATTAGAACACATGAAGCTAAATGCAGCTGTATCTTGGGTCTGCAAAATTTGAATATCCAGTCCCCCTCCATCCCCAAAGGTTGATTTTGACCTAACATAGAACTAATTTTTGATAAAAATGCTAACGTCAAGCAGCTGTCTGAAAACAACAAACAATTGTATTTCAGCAATCAAGATGTACACTTCCAGGGTTGACAAGTGAGGAACTGATGATCGAACAAGCAGCCTGCAAAATGCATGAAATTGGCGAAGCTGCTTCTCAGTGAGGGATATCTCACTTACAGACAGCCAGTGCATATAGGAAGGAATCCCCTTATACGGTAAAAGCCAAAGAAATGAAGGTACTGTCTGGGGCAAGCTGTTTGAAGCCAGAAGCATACCTCTTGTTTTTGTCAGATTGGACCGTTGCAGCCATGAATACGACTTCCCCTTTATTAGCCTTTGCACTGTCTTTGCTTTCCCTTCTTTTCTGCATGAAAAGTTTACCTGTGTATATTAGATGTCTATGTCATTAAGTGTAATCATTCATACATTCCAGGGACTGCTGGTCAACCAGATGTCAACCAATGAGCAACTCTTGATCTACTGTTCAAGAAAGATTTGCTTAGTGAAAAATGATTTTGCAAATTTGATTCAAGACCAAGTCTCTCAGCCTGCTTGTATTTGTGTTAATAAGCGCACTAAATAAATCCTGGCATTTGATGACAGAATATTTAGCATGTTTATTTTTTTTTTCTTGGGATCCATAAACATATTTGATCCTCTTACTGAACATATTACAGACTACAGTGTTGTTTTATATAATATACTGTATGTTCTACATATCTGTTATGTACTTAGGTGAACTGAAACTGCTTTGTACACCCATTAAAATATTTGCTGGGTCATTTTTACCACTGACTGGTATCTAGCAGTATAAGTAGGAGTACTAAGGTACCAAATAAAATATCATCCAGACTACAAGAAAAGTTACTACCTGCACATGAGTGGTGCATTAGAATTACCAATAAGACAAATAATAGGTTACTAAAATCTGTTTTTAAACAGATATGATAGTAGTCAGATGGTTAAATTGCAGTATGGTGTGACCATCACATGTAATAATGGATGAAGAACAGTTTATCTAAGGAATATAATCGCTTATGTCCTGTGTAATGCAAATTCAACTTTGTCAAGTTTTAATAAAGATGCAGGTGCTAGTTTGTCAGGTAGGTTAACTGGTTTAAAAGGAAGGAGGGGGCTGTGCTACGGGAGTCTAGTTCCTAAACATGACATACCAAACAGTACATAGGTTATGGCTATTCAAAGGAATTGGCTTGCATAAATGAGGAGTCCTGATACTAAGGTTTTTAGATTTACGGAACAAAGGGGAAACAAAAAAATACCAGTTATCAAGTAACATGAGTAAAAAGAAAAATCAGACAGAGTAAAGCTGTATTTTTTGGTCTGAATCATCTTTCCTTCTTCTCACACTCCTGTATAATTAAGGACTCCATGGCCTATTATTAAATTAGCTAAATACACAAATTATTCTGTTAACTGAGGTGTTTACCTGACTCAAGCAATGTGTTTATATAATCATTACAAGGTGAGAAAAAAATCTGCTCTGTTTTTAGTATCTCTGTCATGCTGAGCCCCTGAACTCAAGTGTTATGTTAAGTACCTAATCAAGTTCTTAGACAGCAACTAGTCAACCACACAATCAAGGAAACCATGTAGATATAGTAGCCATGTGTGATAGCCTAACAGTACAGCAAGCAAAAATTATAAGTAAGCAAACTTCTTATTACTTACTTTGCTTGTCCATTAAAATAGTGAGTGATTATTTGAATGTTATTGAATCAGATCGCTGTGGCTAGAGTTACAGGCAGAGCAAGCATACTGATAATGCATAACATATTCTAAATCATTTCTAGGTCAAACATGCTTCATTTGCTTAAGTGTTCTAATATCTGTCTGATTAATTATTTGAATATGACCTTAGAACTCAAGCATATAATAAAAGCATTAGTCATTCAGTGAACTTGTAAAAATGTATTGAGTATTCTAGTGATATTGTGTCTGAGAACATATGCAAACTAGATAACAAGCATAAACATTACTAATCCGCAGACAGGAAAACAGCAATGCTTGGGAGTGCTATGGTCTCAGCAGTCTATAGTGTTGTAGGCAAAGCAAGTACTGAGCTTTTATTTCCCTTCCAAATTGCTCTCATTGTTAGCATTTGGTGATAAAAATATTCCTGGCATATTACAAAGATGATTAATGTATTAGCCCACACTTTTGTCAGGTATAGTGTCTGGGGAGTAGTGTCTTCAATGATTATGGAGATGATATATGAGCATATGTCTTAACCTCCTAGACAAGAAATCTGGACAAAGGCCCAAAAATAGGGACAGATTTTAAACATTGCTGTTATAAACATACAGAGTTGCTAGAATAACAGGTTTTGCATTATTATGTATTTTCTGGAGGGTATAAAGTCTGAAATTCAAATCATTATTTAGTATTACTTAGTGACTTCAATATTCAGTGATTTGCCAGAAAAACATACATTTTATCAGGAACAGACCAAAATTTTGGGGCAAAAATCTGGACATTCTGTGAAAATCTGGACAATTGAGAGCTATGCATATGAGGGTCTGTATATTCACATTGCAGAAAGAGATAAGTGACTGTCTAGCACGAGTTTAAAAAAATGATATACATGACATAGAAAGTATTACAGGTATGCAATCTGCAAGTGTAGCTTGGAAGAGAATGATAGAGGGAAGTAAAGAAGATCTACCACATCGGCTGGTAGAGACTCTCATCAATGACAGCTTAATCTAGTACAATTTTTTTTGAAAATGAAAAAACAAAATAAAACATCTTAAAACATTTTGCCGGATTCAGGTAGAGTCACAAAATAGGTTTAAATTAAAAGCCGGTCAGTCAAAAAAATCAACAAAATCAGTTTCAGTGATCACCAAAGAAATATGATATGGGGTGTAATCCTCCACACTCCCACAATCTGCATATACCAAGCCCCAAAGTCAGACAACAGTGGAGAAAAGTCTAATTTCAAAGATGACCATTTTTTTCAGCATTATACCTGGACTAAATGGTATTTGGTTTAAAGCCATCCAGTAACTTAACATTTTGGCTAAACACAGACTCATAGATTGATTTATATTTAAATGCATTGAACCTTATGACCATTCATACCTTCACAATTTCCTACGTCAGTCCTGTCTTTCTCCATGATGGCCTCACTAGTCAACCCCAGGGTAAACTTTGTGGGTACCCATCCAGTCATCTAGGTTGGTTTTAAAGGAAGAATAAGATAGTGAACTGCACTATTTAACATATAGGGGGGCATTTACTGCAGAGATCTTGTAAGTACTTTTGTTATAAATCTGTCCATCCATCATGTTTTATTTATCTGTTGTTGAAGATTTAGATTTTTGGTTTAGTATTTGTGGAGATATTTGACTTGCAGAAGTACAGGATATACAGGACAGTAGGATCTTTAATGGCATGCTATGTAAGACATAGGGTTTTCAGCCTCTAGTAGCAGCATTTTAGACCTGTGTGATCCTTTTGGTTATGAACCCTTGTAGCTCTTTTTATCTGCTTGATGTGTTTAGTGAGATGCACCACAAAGATGTATTGCACTGAATAACAGGCTTGATGAATGCGGATTATAAGGGAGCGATGACCTCTTTAAACCTTGATGATATTCTTTTGGCAAATATCTTGGCTAAATAAAAGGATTTTCTGTTGTCATTTAATCATCAAAGACAGGATGCTAGTAACCCAATTATTTAGTTCCTTGACAATATTTTTGTTTTGTGAAGTTTGGTTGTCTATCTGGTGTGATGAGGGAAGGGTTGTACACCAAAAGTAATGATAATACACTTTTAACATGTAATTTGAGCCTTGTTTTAGTACACAAAGAGTTAAGAGGGATGGCTCACTCTGGACAATTTGGCTGTCATAGGGTGACTTAACAACAATCCCCATTTTGCAGTTGTCTGCAAACTTTGATAGCCAGAGGTAATGGCTCTCAGCTTGGAGATCTCAGACGTAAATACGAAAAAGGACAGGTCCGATCACTGAGCTCAGAGGGTCACCACTGGTCACTTTCTGATGATGATGCACCTTCAACTTACACTGTATGGATTTTTTTTCAGCAAGTTTGCTGTCCAGCTTACCACATATGGGTCGATTTTTAAGGCATCTGTATGATGATAGCATGAGGAATGGTATCAAAGGCCTTGGTCAGGACAAGATACACCACATGCACTATACGGCCAGCATCTTCACCCTCCATAACCCTTTTTGAAGTTGTTTACCAAGTTAAATAAACTTGATTTATGCTTCACAAAGCCAAACTGTTGGGTGCCAAGTCTAATAAGATTTTTGATACTGCAATTTATGAGCTCAATTATATTATATTCCACAGCTTTGCAGCGGTGACTAATAGCCATTATCTACATTATATCCTGTAAAAGACAAAGCCTCCTGCACGATCCATACTGACACAAAATGTACACACCCCACAAGCCTAATGCTGATGTTAACCCTTCCTCTTTCATAAACCTAGCTTAACTATAACCATAGAAATCAACCTTTAATGGTAATTATTTCCAGGTCTGTCTTCCTTACACTATCCTAAATTCCAACTGTAAACCTAAAGTCACAGTCTTCTGCAATATTAAAGCAATCACAAATGACAAAACATTTCTTTTAATGTACTGTTCATACAAACTGACTTCTTATTCAATGCAACATTTAAATGTATTGCATTTAACCAAAAAAACAAAAGTACTTGAACAAAGTACTCTCAACAGAAGTCCTTGCAAACAAATAATTGGCTTCTGTGGGTTAGATGAAGAGGAATCTGTATTTTATATCAACATTGTATTGTAGATTGCTTTGTATAACATAGTGGTGAAACCATTTAGAAATGACTAAATGTGGCAGTGACATATGTATGTCATTAAGCTGACAGTGTTTGTCATAAATGCATATTTATAAGTGCACACATGCACAGCTAAACACACATACACACACACACACACACACACACACACACACACACACACACATACACACACACATGCATGTGCGAGCACACAAACACACACCCACGCATACTTACTCTTTGGAAGAGCTTATTGGCTGAGACATTGGGTTCTTAATTGTTTGTTAATTGTTCATTGGGTTTCTTTGCAACCATTTGGGCATCCGACATTGGCACAAGGATTGTTAGAATGGTACAGCAGTCTTCTTAAGCTGCACTCTGAATTTATTGTTTCAGTTAGAAATTGAGTCCCCTCCTGTGAAAAGAACAGCTTATATTCAGGTTCAGATTTTCTGAGATGGATGTGTTACAGCATGTCCCACAAGCTGATGATATACAATTAAACAAAAAAAAAATCTACATGATAAACACAAGACTGTTTTCCCAGTACTTTGGCAAAATCCTACCATAGGTATCACAAACTAATTTTTATTAATGTGTGAATAATGTAAGATAAATAAATTCCAAGATTCCTAGCAGATCTAAGCTTTACTACATAACATTTGTATTAACAAAGCTTATAGCATGAAAGCTGTCTACGAGGATTAAAAGTAAAGAGATAAAAAAAAAGAAGCTACAAATGTGTTTATTACATCTGACAAGAAAAGTTACAAAGGGAGCACAGATACTTTGATGACCATTATTCATGCAAAAATTCACACCCAGTAAAAGGAGAGAACCAAAACAATTTAGCAAAAGTATGACAATAACGGCAAGCCACAGTACAGACAGAGTGAGGGAAAGAGAATAGATATGACAGGCAAATACATGCTATCAGACAAAAGAAAAAAACAGCCAGAAAAAATGTGTATAGAGACAGAGAAACAGAAGAGCAAACTTGCACTTATATTATTTATTTTTTATTTTATTTATTTCTGTTATCATGTTTGCCTGGCTGAGTTTAGTCAAAAATCCATTTTCAGTAGAGGCCTGGAGGGAAAAGTTCCAACATACTAAAAAGACATTCTGTAATATAATTTAAACAGGCATTAAATGATATATATTAACAATTATACATACATTACATAAACATGAAAGACGAGATAACTATTACAGTATAAAAGATGCTTATGCATAGTAGAAGTTGAACATTGAGCATTTGAAGAGGTGTATTGTTGATTGTGACAAATAGATAATAGATCATGTGATTAGCACTTAGAAATGCAAAGAAATTGCGGTAAGGGAAGGAATGAGGTAGGGTGGAAAATGTTAATATTGCTGTTAAAAGGTACAGTGCAAAGCAGGTTCTGTAAGAGTACATATACAGCTATCATAAGGTTTACATTAGAAAGATAGAGATGACAGAGATGGGGTGAGCAGTGTCACAAAATAAATTATATAGGTGGGAGATGCTAGTAAAACTATTCAAGTATTGTTTAAGATTAGTTATTGGGGATAGGATTCTGAATGAAGAGAAATGGTTTGACGATATGGTGAGCTGAAGATAACAGTGGCATTTTTCCTGGAAATGTACAGAAGCAGACCCATTGATTTTACTTGTGAAATTTAGTTGTGTTTTAAATACGTTTGCATTCTGAATGGATTTTAGTGGTAGTCGGATGTGGTTCCATAGTTTAGCTACACAATTGGAACATAGCAAGTCACCCGCACTATTGGATGATTTAGTTATAGTAATTAGTGATTCTTTCTAGAGCATACAGTTCTGTTAGGAGTAGTGTATTGAATTGTTAAGGGCAGTAATTGCGTGACTTATAGAGAAGTCTGTGCATTAATGTTAGCTGAAAAAGAACTAGGTGATGTGATAGTAATAACCAGTTTAATTTTCTAAGGGCTAAGAACTGACATTTTCTATTGTTATAGTTTACTTTTACTGCAAATCTGGCTATTTTATTATAGCATTCTCAAGTTTGCACAGTTGTGAGGCATGATATTTAGTGAAATTGGGGTAACATACAGGAGAAATGGCATTCATCTTTTGGCATGTTCACTACGTAATACCGAAATTCCACAATCCCAAGACTCTGAAAACAGAGGACCAGAATCTCGAGATTGTGGAATCTCAAACTTAAAAACAAAAAAGTAAAACATAAAACAAAATATTCTAATGTTTATGCAGGTGGGCAAGCCCCCCCCCCTGCACCCCCCCACAACCCCTGCAACTTAAGTATACCATCTCCAAGATCGCACTACAGTGGAGTGAATGTCAAACTTCCTGTTCCACACTGTATGGCAATCCCCATTCACTACTTTTGAGATTCCGCAATCTCGAGATTCTGGTCATCGGTATTGAGTCTTGGGATTGTGGAATTTTAATATTATGTAGTGAACCCCTTCTGGCTATGTTAGTGAAGTAAATTTTTACTCTGTATAATATACCTAGTTTTTGATGATTTTTAACTACATGTAATACATGGTGGTTGAATTTCAACTGGTTATCTATGATGACACCCAGCAATTTTGTGTGGTTTACTAGTTCTATTATGGTGTTATTGGTAGAAACAGCAGTGAATAATATTGTTTTGGCAGAGATGAATTGTGGGGTGATAAGCGATACTTTTTTTTTTTTTTTTAGCATTTAAAAATAGGTGTGAGTTATTTAGCCATGTTTCAGTCAATAAGGATTGTTGCATAAGGCCTTGAAGTGGAGAGACAGATTTGCCAGAGTAGAATAGGGTCATGTCATCACCATATTGAACATGGGAAGCATTTTTTGTAGCAGTGTAGAGGACATTGATAAATATGTTGAAAAGTATGGTGCCTAGTATAGATCTTTGTGGGACACCAATACTTAATGTCAAAAAAGGGGAAAAATAATTTTTTCATTCTACTGCTTGTGCTGTATTTGAGAGGTAGCTATGAAACCATTGCAGCGAAGAGTTTGTGAGCTGTAAGGATGAGAGTTTATGTAAGAGTTTCTAGGAAGATTGTGGAGACTAGCCTTCCAGCATTTCTTTGGTTGATGACAGAATTAACAAAATTCAGCAAAGCAGTAGTTGTGCTGTGACAAGGATGGAAGCTGTGTTGGGGTGAAGACAGCTGGTTAACTATTAGATAGTTGATAAGTTGCTTATGAATATATGTTCTAATATTGTTATTATAGGAGATAAAATGACAATTGTCTTATAGTTGGAAGATAGTAATATTGTATTGATTCCACCCTTGTGTGGTGTCATAATGATTGATTTTTTTGCTATAGCAAGGGGACTTTATTTTCAGATATAGATCAATTTATTAGAAGTGAAACTGGATGTGCAATAGCCTTAACTGCTTTTTAATATATTCACCAGGTAGATTGTTGGGGCAGTTGTAGCAGGATTTAATTTTTTGAGGTATTTTTTGATGTTTTCTGTGGGACCTGGTTGGAAGCAAAAACACTGATGGAGGTTATATGATGGATTAGGAAATTTAAGGACTTGATTAGTTGCTTGTTTGGTTAATTATTGTGTTGTCTGTATAAAGGGGGTATTGAATGTGATGGCTATTTTGTTTCTGTGTACTTGGTGCTGGCTGTGTAGCTTGTCCAGGATTTAACACTTTACTGACTGAAGCCCAGAACAGTTTTGTATTGTTAATGTGTATGTTCTGAGTGGTTGACCAGTAGGTTTTCTTTTCTTGTTTTGTTAAGTTTCCTAACTGTCTATTTAGTTTCTTAAGATCGCCATGGGGCAGGGTTGGTTTGATTCTTTTTATTTTAAAGAGGGACGTGTGTGTTTAGAGCACTTAAGAAGATTTTGTTGAATGCAGAGCCTGCATCATCTGTGAGGAGGGTCTTTAGTGAGTCCCAGTTAAGGAGAAGGAGAGTATTAATAAAAGTGTCATGATGAAAAGTATCAAGTTTTCTTACTAGGCTGTAATGTTGTGTTTTGGGGCTGTAGCTTTGGTACCTTATGGAGTAGACTGGTAAGTAATCACTTTTGCTATCTGACAGAGTTCCATAGGATGACATTTTATTTGTAGAGGATGCTAGGATCCATTTGAGAGCTGATTGTTTGGCTGTGGCTTTGTTATATCTAGTTGGTGTGGTTATAAGTTGGGTGAATTTGTGCAGATGTATACTATTGATTGGATTTTGAGATTCTTTAGTTTGCCAGTCTATATTAACATCACTCAATATTATGGTTTCATGAGGAAGTTTTGAGGAGGCCTAGCATATATCTTCCAGTGCTTTAGCATTATTACTTGGGGGTATGTATATACTCATGATTGTAGTTGTTTTGTGAGTGTTTGGCTTTAGCATGGCTGATAGGATTTCTGAGTTACAAAAAATTGGCAGGGTATGGGGGAAAAGGAAGAAATGTTTTTTTTTTTTTTTTTTTTTTTTTTGTAGAAAATAGCAATATCACCAGCTCTTTTGTTGTCACTTTCTAATTTGATAGTGTTATAGCCTGGTGGGGAAATTTCTTCATTTTGTTTTCTGCCTATGCTGGGTCTCTGTGTTAAATTAGATGACTGGAGTGCTATTTATGCATGCTCTTCATGCCTGTAAGTTTGTATGGTATATACAAAGGCCAAGGTGGGACTACGGGGGTGAGGTGTTAGTCATAAAGGAGCTGATGGGAATATACTGTCTGATGCCTGAATATGCTGAGTTGGGCCTGGGTTTGGCTGGAAATTGCCACTAAGTTTTAAAGTTATGGAAGTGTGATGCTACTGCTACTGCTAGAGGCATTTGTGCTTGAGTTTATGTTTACTACTCAGTTTGTGAGTAAATGGCCATTGCTTTGGATAATTGTACTTGAATAGTAGGATATATGAGTGATGATACATATACGATCTGATTGTTGATGAGGTTTAGAAGCATTAAAAGAGTTTTTTTTTATTAAAATGATACCAGAACAAGAACAAAAGTAATAGTGAAGATATCATAATATGAGCTTGATATGCTTCATTAAATCAGCTGACAATCAAGACATTAAGCAAAGACCATAATCCTCATTATGAGAAGATTTGCAAAGCAAAACAGAGACTTCTCGTTCACTAAAGACTTTCAGTCTCTCTGCCATGTGCAAATGGAAGTCAAAAGCAGCACTGAAAACAAAGCAAAGCAAAACAAAGGTTTATCATTCACTAAAGATATAGCTCTCTGTGGTTACACTGCAGTTTTTCATACAATCATTATGAAAAGATAGAAAAGATAGTAGGAACTTGAGCAGTCCTCCTTTGAAAGTTTGTTTTGAAGATAAGCATGGTAGGAATGAAAAACGTACTGTTTTCACTTTCAACGTGCTTGAGGGATATAGAACAAATCTTCTGAGTTACTTAGTAGCATTGTCGTTGGGGGTAGTATAGATTCAGTGTAGTACAAAAACCAGCACAATGAAAATAGCATTGAAAAATATTAGTGCGTTTTGTAGTTTATTTGAAATAACTGTAAACCTGTAAAGCTATCAAGTGAGGTTACTCACTGATCCAGTTCATAAATTATTCACTCATTCAATATTACTATAACTATATCTCTAAATAAATAAGTAGAACAGAGTGGAACCTGAAGATATTAGTAAACTTACAGGTGACAAGTAATCTTATCATACTAAACTATTATGCAAAAGGAAAATCAATGCACATAAATATTTATCATGCCAAACAATATGTACATATTTTATAGATCTAACAGAAGCTCTGAATTAATTTTAAAAGTACAATTGTCTGTATATTAAAATTACGTAACACTCAATATGATACATTTCAAAATATTTAAAAATCCTTTAGTTTATTAAACTAATGTATAAGCATATGTACATTACTGAGGTGACAGACAATATCTTGCTATTTCTATGGAGTCAAAGAAAATGCATTTGTATATTGCAATCAAAAGTTACAACGTGCTTAATTCAAATCCTATTCTCCCTTTCTGGGTTCAAACATATTGAAAAGCCTTTTCCCTTCCTATCAAAATGGATATACTAATTTGGCAGTATAATATTCAAATTTATTCTATTTAATCATCAGCTCTCTATCAGAGATTGCAGTATGTGTATGCATTTCTTAATTATTGTTACTGCTCTTTTATTAATCTTACATAGTGGATATTTAATTCCATGTGCATTTACATATTATTCATAGCATGCTTAGTCTTCTTAGTAATTCTAGTATTACAAGCAGTCCTGACTATATAATATAAAATAATGCCTGCTTGTTTAATTTGAACTGCTATCCAGATCTAAGCTTCAAATCCTGACATTGGAATGTGATTACAGCATGCCAAAATAACAACACAGCAACTATTAATTTCCTTTGTAAATTTCTCATTCTTCTTACTTCTTTCAGATGGTTCTAGTTAGTAACAAATATCTAACTTTACTTCTTTCCATTATGATTTTAGCTTTAATAAAACTACAGCATAAGCTATTAGCATTCAGCAAAATGTAAACAAATTATATGCCAGCAACAGTGGAATATTATTATACATTAGTACATTATTATAATTATTATTACATTACTATAGCTTTTGTTTTACCAGTTCTTCACTTTTAAATAAATATTAAAAAAAGTGTTATTTTGAGTAGATTTCCCACATATACACTTGAAAAAAAAGAAAGTCCCTTCCTATTTTCATAAACATCAGCAACAAATCAGTTTGCTCATTATTTTAACACAGCTACACTGATTTGGCAACCAGACACTGCTCTGCTGTATTCATCTCTGCAATCCAAGGAATCTGTTGCATTCTGCTAACCATTAGTACAATTTTATACTGATTTTGCACTTATTTATTTATTGCATTTGTTTACCGGGATAAGTCCACTGGGCCTAAAAGAGCCCATTTTCAGTGGAGGTCCGGGGAGAAAAGCTCCAACGAGATACAGAAAAAATATAAACATTAATTAGTACAGAAGCAGAAACAGTGTTACAGATAGTAAATATAGTAACGTATACAGAATATATACATAAAGCAGAATTCTAGTTTGTTTGATTACAGCAATATATACAGAAACTGTACATTAAAGCAGAATTCAATGAATTCAATCAGATTGGTATAAACCGAGATCAGTATTATTGTACCAGAATCAACAAGTGAAGATAAAAATAAATATGGAGAAAATATCATCAGTAGTCATATAAGGAGAGTGAAGATGTTAGGTTATAGAGCAGGAACATAGCCAGGAAGAGTTGAGATGATTTTTCAGTATTTGTTTGAAAGTGGTGGTGCTGCATGTGTTTCTTATAGAAGGTGGAAGTGAGTTCGATAGTTTGGCGACGGTGAAGGCATAGAGGAGTTGACCAGCAGTTAAGGTGGGCTTATCTACTTTTAGAAGTAGATGATTTTCAGATCTTAGATTCCTGCTGGAATGGTATTTGGCAAGTAGAGTTGAGAGAGTAGGACAGTCTGTGGGTCTGTAGATTATTTTGTGCACAATAGTTAGTTGGGTGAATGAGAGATGGTGGGGGAGTTCCAACCACCCTAATTGTTTCAGTGACTTACAGTGGTGGGATGAGAATGTGGCGTTGGTGGCAAATTTTGCTATTTTGTTGTAACACATAGCAAGTTTGGATTTTGTAGAATTTCAGATATTAGTGAGGAGAGGGGCACCATAAAGGAGAGATGGTAATAAAAAAAGTAGTTGCAAGGGTTTGTCTAGTAGAAAGGCTAAGAAAGTGTTGGTGCCTATAGAGCATACCAAGCTTTTGGTGTGTTTTTTTATGTTATTGTTTATGTGTAGGTCAAAGTTAAGGTTTTCATCTATAATACTGCCTAGTAATTTAGTGTGTGGGACATCTTCTATAGTGGTATTGTCTTGGCCTTGTATAGTGAAGAGTTTTTTTATCAAATGGAGTGGTTTTCCTAGGAGGAAAAATTACTAGTTTAGTTTTTTTTTGGATTTAGGGCAAGATGATTGTTAATCATCCAAGATTCAGTAGATGTGAGGGCATTCTGGGTAATTTGCTGGAGTTCAGAGCTAGAATTTGCAGTGCATATTATTGTAGAGTCATCAGCATACTGGATTACTGAGCATTGTGGGAGAGTGGTGTGAAAGTTGTTAATACAAATGCTAAATAAGAGAGGACCAAGTATGGAGCCTTGGGGTACCCCTGTGGAAGAACTGAGGAAGGGAGAGTAAGACTGTTGCCGTTTGGTGGATTGCTGCCTATTGGAGAGATAGCTGTTGTACCATTGTAGGGTAGGGGGAGAAATATGGAGGGTGGATAGTTTAGAGAGTAGGATAGTGTGGGAAATGGTATCAAAAGCTTTGGAGAGGTCAAGGAAAAGTGAAGTAATTATTTTACCAGAATCCCGTGCCCGGTTAACTGTATCAAGGAAGGAAAGGAGGGTGGTAGTGGTGCTGTGTCCTTGTCTGAAACCATGCTGAGTGGGTGATAAAATTTGATTTTCATGCAGGTGGTTGAGGAGTTGGGCATGGATGCATTTTTCCAGTATTTTAGAAAGGGGTGAGAGAATTGCTATGGGTCAAAAGTTTGTGGTCTCTGTGTTGGTGCCACCTTTGTGTAAGGGAAGAATGAATGCTTTTTTCCAGATGTCTCGGACAAGGGATTCTTTAACTGATCTGTTAATGAGTATGCTGATGGGATAAGCTTTAGAGTTTGCTGCTAGCTGCAGGAAGTGTGGGGGTAGATTCTCAGGGGCCAGAGTACAGGGTTTTAGCTTAAGTAAAAATTTTTTATTGTGCTGGTGGGTATGGGAGAAAATTTTAGGTTAGGGTTAAGGGTAGACTTGTTTTCTGGGATGATTTGGTCATCAGCTGTCTTGGTGGTGGTGCTGTTAACTGTAGAAAAGGTGGCGGTTAGGTTAGCTATGGTGTCAATGAAGTAGGAATTGAAGAGGGTAGCAAGTTCAGTGAGAGTTTTTTGTGGGTCAGGGGATGGGTTGTTTTGAGAGCATGGGTGTAATAGTTGGCTGATGGAAGACCAGAATTTTTGGGGATTATCTTTATGTTGGCTTTGCAGGTGGAAGTAGTGGTCTTTTTTATCAGTGGTTATTAGACGTTTTGCCTGGTTACGGAGTTGCTTGTAATGTAGTAGAGTTGAGGGGTCTTTGTTTTTCTGCCATGATTTCCAGATTTTATCCCTTGTGGACATTACTTCTTTGGTGGATTTTGAGAGCCAGCATGCATGGTTATGTTTTATTCGTTTTTGGCGGTGCTTGCCTATTTAGGATGTCTAGAAATGTTGAGTTAAATAATTCAACAGCCTCATTAAGTGGTAGGGATTTGAGGGGTTTCCAGTTTACTTTAGCTAAGGTTTCATTAAATATGGATGATTGGAACTTAGTAAAATTTCTGGTAGATTTGTATTGGTGTTGGCCTGTGGTTGGTGTAGTTTTGCGTATGATATATGCTGGGTGATGTTCACTAATGGTATTAGGTAGTATGCCTGCACTGATGACATTGAAAGGGTGGTACACTAATATCCAGTTTATTGTGGAGCCCCATTTGTAATTTTTGTGAGGTCTAGTGATGTCTTCAATTAGTTGGGAGAAGTTGTAAAGATTTATGTTTTTTGAGTGGTTGTTGTGGCCTATATCTAGCCAGTCAATATTTACATCACCTAGAATGATGGTTTCATTATCTATATTTTGAGAAGTCCAGGAAAGTATGTTTCCAATATTGGTATGTTGTTTCCTGGGGGAATATAAAGAGCAATTATGCAAATGTTTTTATGGTTGTTAAGTTTTAATATAGAGATTAGTATTTCGGCTCGGGAGAAGTTGGGTGTTGGTTTT
Source organism: Protopterus annectens (assembly GCF_019279795.1). Taxonomy (NCBI): domain Eukaryota; kingdom Metazoa; phylum Chordata; order Ceratodontiformes; family Protopteridae; genus Protopterus; species Protopterus annectens. The sequence goes on along the minus strand of NC_056726.1, from coordinate 233,282,236 downwards.
GAGTAGGGGATTAATGTGTAATTGCTAGGGAAAAGTATTGCTACTCCTCCTCCTCTCTTAATGGTTCGATCGACTCTCAGGCATGAGTAGCTTGGGGGGAGAAATTCAGTATTTTTTATATTTATATATGATTTCAACCAGGTTTCAGTAGCTGCTATAATATCTGGGTTGTACTTAGAAATCCAGGCATGGAGTTCAGGTATCTTGTTCCTAAGGCTTTGGAAATTTATGGTTGATAGAATAAGAGATTTGCTACGTTTACTGGAGCTGACGGGGGCTGGGCCTGGGTTGAGTTGTACATCACCACACTGGGAAATAGTGCTTTGGCAAATTGTGTAGGTTATACTTCTCATTTTTTTTCCTAAAAATGGTGTAGTTGCTGCTGGCCCTATGATAAGGGAAGTGTCTTTGGAGAGGTAGAATTGTCACTGTGCATAGTACAGAGGTATTAGCTGTGAATAAGCTAGGGTGGATGTCTGAGTAACTTGATAATTGTGGATTATGGGTGCTGGTTGTACAGGTATGTGCAGGAGGTATGTTGGGTGCCTGGAAAGTTGTGATTATTGTTAGGAGAGAGAGTGTAAGTGAGAGAAGCAAGATCAAAGTAATAGTTGTGATGGACATGATGGTGGTTGAGGACAGTGTGATAAAGAATATGAGCAGGATATAAGTAGTTTAGAGGATGGAGTACTATATGGGCTTATTTAGAAATGGGAGGGGAGGTAGAGTACAATAATGAGGAAGTATGATAGGGGAATAATTAGGGGGGTTATGGGATAGGTGGAAGAGAAGTATGGGAGGGGTCAGGCTAGGTATAAGGTTGATGTTATGGGGGAGGGTGGGGATGGGGGCAGGGAGGAGAGCGGAGTGAGCGTAGCGAATGGATCGGATTCAGCCCCACAGGGAGAAGACCTGAAAAAATTAACAGTTGAAAGGTGAGTACTGAGCTTAAAATATCAGTATCTAACAAAAGCTTAATTGAAGTAGCTCTGGAATACTACCAAACAGGCCTGTTTATGTGCCTGCAGTGTAAATTAGAGAGAGTTGTAATTAGTCTAGAGACTATACTGAAAGTAAAAGCAAAATTTACTAATGTAAACAGTAAAGGCTTGGGACTGTGTGTGTGTATGTGTGTGTGTGTGTGTGTGTGTGTGTGTAAGGCTGATTCAAGGTATTGGCCAAATCTAGTGTCAATTGGCTGGAACCCTTCACTGATGTTGTGCATACACCTTTTAAGCGTTAAAACCTAGCAAAAATTAAGTTGCAATTCACCTATTACAACAGAAAAGCTGTAGGGTGTCAGGTTCTTGCTTCCTGGAGTTTTATTTAGTTATGATAGTCAGCTTCAGTGGATGAAGTGGAAAATGTGTATTGTAGTTAATCCCAAGTGGGGGTGGGGGTCATGCATGAAAGAAACCCATGCAACTATTACAACAGAAAAGCTGTAGGGTGTCAGGTTCTTGCTTCCTGGAGTTTTATTTAGTTACGATAGTCAGCTTCAGTGGATGAAATGGAAAATGTGTATTGTAGTTAATCCCAAGTGGGGGTGGGGGTCAAGCACGAAAGAAACCCATGCAACTATTACAACAGAAAAGCTGTAGCATGTCAGGTTCTTGCTTCCTGGAGTTTTATTTAGTTATGATAGTCAGCTTCAGTGGATGAAGTGGAAAATGTGTATTGTAGTTAATCCCAAGTGGGGGTGGGGGTCACGCACGAAAGAAACCCATGCAGCTATTACAACAGAAAAGCTGTAGGGTGTCAGGATCTTGCTTCCTGGAGTTTTATTTAGTTACGATAGTCAGCTTCAGTGGATGAAGTGGAAAATGTGTATTGTAGTTAATCCCAAGTGGTGGTGGTGGGGTCACGTATGAAAGAAACCCATGCAACTATTACAACAGAAAAGCTGTAGGGTGTCAGGTTCTTGCTTCCTGGAGTTTTATTTAGTTACGATAGTCAGCTTCAGTGGATGTACTGCGGTAGTGGTGCTGCGGTAGCATTGTCGCCTCATAGCAAGACGTTGTCCCATTCAATTCTCAGCTGGAGCGTCTTCTGTGTAGAGGCATACGTGAATGGGGCGTGCCTTCATTGAAGGTTGTGGGTCAGGGCTGGTAACCCGGTACGTAAAAATCCACTACCAATCATTAGCGGACCGGAGTTCCACTGTGATGACCCCTAACCGGGAAAAGCAGAAAGACACAAACAAGTCAGCTTCAGTGGATGAAGTGGAAAATGTGTATTGTAGTTAATCCCAAGTGGGGGTGGGGATCACGCATGAAAGAAACCCATGCAACTATTACAACAGAAAAGCTGTAAGGTGTCAGGTTCTTGCTTCCTGGGGTTTTATTTAGTTATGATAGTCATCTTCAGTGGATGAAGTGGAAAATGTGTATTGTAGTTAATCCCAAGTGGGGGTGGGGGTCACGCACGAAAGAAACCCATGCAACTATTACAACAGAAAAGCTGTAGGGTGTCAGGTTCTTGCTTCCTGGAGTTTTATTTAGTTACGATAGTCAGCTTCAGTGGATGAAGTGGAAAATGTGTATTGTAGTTAATCCCAAGTGGGAGTGGGGATCACGCACAAAAGAAACCCATGCAACTATTACAACAGAAAAGTTGTAGGGTGTCAGGTTCTTGCTTCCTGGAGTTTTATTTAACTGTATTTTTGCTATATTGCTGATTTTTTAAAACTGTTCTTTCTGATTTGTTGCACTTTTTGTCTGCTGTATCTTAGACTAGATCCAGACCTGCTGAATCTGGTTCTGTTTGCTAAATTGAGCACTAAACCAGGTTATCTTTTGTTGGAGTGGGCCCCTCTGCACCCTTGTGGCAGGAGAGTACAGTTAGGACTCATCTGATTGAAGGTTGCTGGCACAGGGCTAAGTTTTGAGCTTTTTTATTGGCTAAAATATTTAATTCAGTTTGCTTACTGTTGCTAGATAACTCCTGTATTTGCGAGGGTCTGGACTTGTTTTAACACAGCTGCACAGAGTTAGATGACCAACCACTGTTCTGCTGTATTCATCTGTTTATGTGTAGCGCACCTCCATGTACCATTGAGCACGACTGAGCAGTGGGGTAACCACTGGCGGTTATAGATGCAAAAACTTCAGTAGATAAATTTTCCCTTAGTAGCTGCCCATGATCCAGCTGTGAAGTCTTTAAATTGTGATTAGCTGTTCAAAGGCACCTCACCTGAACTTTTTCCCCTTAAAAAGTCCAAAACCACCAAGTCTACAATAGTTTCTTACCATTTAGAGACCCCTAAGTAGTATAGACCCTTTATAGAGTGCTCCATTAGTATAGCCCCCCCATTAGAGCACTCAGTTATACCACACTCCTCCATTTTCTCTCCCCACTGTGAAAGCAGGATTTAACCTAACATTATTCTCTCCGTTTTTCCTACCAGCCTGATGGACATGGGTATCCTGAGGCAGTGTAGCAACTGCCTCATATACACTGACAACCTTCTACTCCTAAATCACCCAAGTAAAATTTGTGAGAGATGCATCTACACTAAGAATCTGCAATCCTTGCTGTCTCATGCATGGAACAGCAGCACTCAACAGGTTGTCAGCACACATAAACCATCAAGCATGGAGTCACTCACCAGAAACCTAACTAAACAGCAGAGAGCTTCCAAACACAAACATGCTACAAATAATACAACACCTACAACACTCAATACACATAAAAAAACCTAAATCCTAAGGCAAAGAACATCTAAACCAAATTTTTAGTCATAGGTGATCGCATTGTGAGACACGCAGATGTCTAACTCACCAGGCAGGACAAGGAGAAGGCTATAGTCAGCTGTCTCTCAGGTGCCAGGATCTGTCAGATCAAACATGCACTCAGGTCTCTCAACAAGTACTGTTATGACTTCATCATAGTTCATGTTGGTGTGAATGACCTGAGACATGCATCACTGGACTGTATGAAGAGAAACATGAGTGAACTCAATGAATATGTGTCCCAGGCAGATATATATCTAGCCTTGAGCAGCATTCTACCCGCACATAGGATGATATCACAATATAAACAAAAAATGATTGACTTCAACAATTGGCTTAGTTTCTGGTGTCATTCTAAAGGGATCCAGTTCCTGTCATGGGATGACATGGTTGATAGATTATGATTCTTTGCCAGAGATGGTCTTCACCTGTCACCTCTAGGCTTTTAGTTACTGGCTAAGGCACTTGCCTCTAGCATAGTGCCTTTTTAAACAAGGTCTCAAGAATAAAAAAAAATATCACTCATGAATAAATTAAAGGTTATGCTGCTAAATGCTAGGCGTTTAAATAAACAACTGCACTCTCTGCTAGCAATCCATTCCCTGGAGGATGTTGACATCTGTGCAGTCACAGAAACTTGGTTCAGGGCAACAGAGACTTTCCCATCCTTACAAGGCTGCAATGCCTTTCACACTTTCAGATAGCAAAATGAACATGTGAGAACCAAAGGAAGAGAAGGATATATCTTCATCAAAGATAAATACATCTCTAGACTGGTGAGACATGAAAACATCATGGAGTTACTCCAAGTTCAACTAACTGTGGGTAAGACTTTACCTGCAAGTCATCTTTAGCTTTAGGCCCCCTTCAATGTACCAAGATACCCACACTGCTTATTTGGACCTACTTGAGTCAATCAAATTACAACCAAACATTCTAGTCATGGGTGATTTTAACTATCTCTCCATTGACTGGGAAACTTATAAGAGTGCCAATACGCTCGCACAAAGGTTCCTGGACTTTAACACTAATGCCCTGGAAAAATAGTGTGCAATCCCACAAGGGACTCAAATATTCTCAACCTGGTCCTCACTAACATGGGTGACCATTGCACCACCATAAATATAGGACCTTCACTGGTTAAATCTGATCACAAATCAATCATATTTGAAGTAGCTATAACACCTGAACCCCTCTTAGGTGAAATGAGGCTCCAACTTTCACCAAAGCTAATTATACCCTTGTAAGGGATGGCATAAATAATTTCCAAGCCACTGTTCCCACAAATGGCATTGACAACTATACTAAGGTATATAAAAATGTTCTGTACAAACACTTACACAAATACATTGACATAGCTGTACCTGATAGGATCAAAACCAGACCCTCAAGAAAAAGCAAGCCTCCCTAGTGGACATCTAACCTTAATAAGTTATATGACAAGAGGAAGAAGTTTCTGTCTAAGAATAAAAAGAGAGATCCCAGCACTGGAAAAACACCCTGCTCTCCTTGAACAAATAAGTAAGACAACTTGTAAAAATCCTCTAAGCACAACTTTGAAAAAAAAATAGCAACCATAGGAAACGATAACCATAAGGCATTCTTCAGCTATATCCATAACCTAAAAGGTAAGACCAAGATGTGTGCTGAACTAGCTGTGGATGGCATCACACACTGATCATGTGAAAATAGCTAACCTATTAGCCGGTAGGTTTGGCAAAAGTTTCAACCCCCACCTCCAAGCATTACACAAAGTATTTCCCTCTACATCTCCCCCACCTTGCATCTCCATAGAGAAAGTCATTACTGCTGTTTCTGAGACCAAAAACACAGCCTCTATGGAACCAGATGGCATCCCAGGTTCCATTTTAAATAGTCTAAAACATGAATTAGCAACTCCATTAGGTACTATCATCAACCACAGTCTGAGTACTGGTTTTGTCCCTGCTGAATGGAAAACAGCAGCCGTCATCCCCATTCATAAAGGGTATACAGCAACAGACCTGGGGAACTACAGACCTATAAGCTTAACCAGCCTTATCTGCAAGGCCCTGGAACAAATCATCATAGATCTTATAAATAAGGATATAGGTGATTTCCAAACCATTGATATAACAGAGTTTGCTTTTGTCAGAGGTATGTCATGCCTGTTAAACCTGGTGGACTTCCTCAAAAACATCACAAGAACCACAGACAAAGGCAAATTTGTGTACACAGCCCACTTTGACTTAGCCAAGGCCTTCAATAATATCCCATATTTGGGCATCATTGATAAACTCTTCCAGTTGAATATCAACACTTATGTTGTCAGGTGGATTGCTAACATGGACAGATTATATTCAGTCAAAGTTGGGGACTTTTCCTCAACTGTCAGACCTCTCACCAATGGGGTTCCACAGGGGTCAGGGCTGGGCCCCCTATTGTTTAGGATGTGCTTCTCAGTTCAGGCCAAAACAGAGGGGCTGGGGCTGCAACCTAAGTTTGCTGATGACTGCATATTAGGTGCAATCATTGAATCCCTAACTGATGTCAATATACTTCAAGAGGTACTTACACAAACCAGTGACTGGTGCCAAAGTCATGGGCTCAAACTCACTGCTAAAAATGCATTATCATCCCCTTTAGTAAAAATGATATCCCTGCAGGTTATCATATAAATAATAATAATAATACCCCAAATAACAACTCAGTGGTGAGAGACTTGGGAACACAAGTTGACTGTAGCCTAAACGTTAACCACCATGTGTCTACTGTGGCAAGGAAGGCATTCTAAGTCATACAACTTATTAGCAAAGGCATTGCCTTAAGAGTGAAAGAGATTGTAATACCCCTGCACTTGACCCTCATCAGGCTAATAATTGAGTACAATGCTACTTTTGGTATGCACCTTACCAGGCACCTCCAGCAACTTGAGAGACCTCGGAAGTTTCTAACCAAGAAAATTCAGGGTCTCCAGCAGATGTCATGAATTGACAGATTGAAGTCACTGTACTCAGTACCTTACAGACTACTTAGAGGAGACTTGTGCCTAGCCTACAGAGCAATCTTGTATCCAAACCTAATGGTTATGCTGCACATCCACAAGTCAAATGGGAGTCACCCGCTCCAGGGACCTTAACCTGGCCTGCAACATATTAGGACCTGCTGGAGAGACAGATATGTCTCTCAGAGTTGCATACTTTATATTGGGTTTCTCTAGTATTACATTAGGTACACACGGAAAGGCTTATAAAGACCTTTAGGTCAATAGCCCAATAAGCATCTATCAGTAATGAACTTTGACCTAGATTTTCTTTAAAACAGTTAAGAAACAGGTAGAAAGCAAGGAAAGCAAACACGTATTTTCACACAACTGGAACATTCTTTTAAAGTTTTTTAAGTGTTAATTGCTTCATAATCAGCATGTGAAAAGAATGTGGAACAAAGAAAACAACCCCCTCAACACTTTAAGACTTCTAATTAATGTATTACCTTGACCTGACATTCAGTTAACCCAGCAATGTACATACTAAGCACAGTTAAACAAATAAAATGCAATTCTTAACTTATATAGTCTTAAAGTTACCAATGCTATTGCTTATAATTTAATGACATTATCTTACAGGCAGTATTTGTTTAACATTTCCAAATACATTTATAAGTTTAGTTAAATGAAAGATATTATGACTTTCACTGTAAATATATTAAAACTGCAAAACTAACCATTTATATTCCATATCATGAAAAACGTTTTGCCTTAAAATATAAACAAAATGCTTATATATATATTATGAAGCTTAAAGTACAATACAAACCTTTTATTTAAAGGGTAAATCTCTTGTTTCAGAAGATAAAAGTCCTGCAATCAGAGAGTAAAAGTCACTTCTTTTTAAGCTTTTTAATTTTGGAAGCAGTTTTCTAGGAATTCAGCTTACTCTATCTCTTGAGGGACATATGTTGCAATCCATTTCTTCAATATAATTAAGGATTTTATTTTTCTTAACGAAAGTGGATGTCTCTTCCAGTGTGTCAAATATTTTAGTTTACTCAAAAAGAAATAGTTTGATCTTTGCAAGAATCAAAAATGTGGCTTTAATATTATTCTTTTTTAGTTCCTTAATTGGTAGTAAGCAGGATATTCTTTTACTGGAACTAAATTATAATTGGACATGGTGATGAGTTTTCTTTTTCAAAGCTCTTAGGGATCTATGTACCTTTTCAATTCAAAAAGATAAAATTGCAGGTAGATTTCATGTTTTATGTAACCAAGCTGTTAAGAAGTATATTGTATTGTCTCCTTCATACTTTTCAGGTATACCATACATTTTGATGTTATCACATATCATTCTATTTTCTAAATCATCAACTAGAACTTGAATATATAAATCTTTTCTCTGACTATTATTAAATGCAATTAGCTAACAGATATTTCCAAATTTTATTTTTTTTATCATATTTTCTGTCAGAAAAAAGTTTTCAGTCACAGAGGTCTTTCACCAGTTGCTACTCTCAGCCATCTTGGGAACAGCCCCTTTTGAGCAGCACTGTTAAGCCAAGCACAAGATGGCAGCCATAGAACATGGGTTTATGCATGTTGTAGAGATATAGACACACAAAAAAGAAAGCTGTAGCAACTCTCAGGATGCCTTCTAAATAGCATGAAGCATGACCTATCAGGGCCTCTGGAATTGCTATTTAACTATAGTCTTCAAACAGGCTTCATGCCTCATGAATGGAGAACAGCAACAGTCATCCCTCTGCACAAAAGTGGGTCATCTACAAACCCTGAAAACTACAGACCCATAAGTCTCATTAGTTTTATATGTAATGCCAAGGAAAGAATTATTGTACCAGAGGAAATGATCAATAGTGATATAGCAAACCTCCAGACACTGGACCCAGCCCAGTTTGGTTCGTCAAGGGCAGATCATGCCTACTCAGCCTGGTGGACTTCTTTGAGAAGGTCACCAAAGCAATGGATGAGGGCAAAATAATTCACACTGCCGACCTTGACCTGGCCAAGGCATTTGACACAGTACACCACTCAAGCATTGTTGACAAACTCAAGATGTTAGGTAAAAACTCATATGTCACCCAGTGGATAGCCAATTGGCTCACAGACAGGACCAAGGAAGTTAGAACTGGGGAGTTCACCTCTACAAAGAGGTCAGTCACAAGTAGAGTCCCTCAGGGATCAGTCCTTGGACCTCTCCTTTTTTGGCATTTACTTCTCTGAAGTCAAGGCCAATGTTAATGTTCTCTGACTGACTAAATTAGTAGATGATGCAAATTAAGAGCTGTTACTGCATCCCACACTGACACAATGTTATGCTGGAGGGGCTGACACAGACAAACAACTAGTGTCAGAGCCATGGACTAAAATGAAATGCCAAGAAATGCATAATAGTATCCTTCTGGAAGTCAAAGCAAGCAGTGTGCCAACTAGGTAAACCAAGACCATATAAAACACAAATACCTCATAAAGAATTGCCCAGAAAACAACCTGTAGTAGGACAATTTAATGGTTCTTCACAGATAAAAACTCAATACAAAAGTAAAAAGCTTTCGTATTGAGTTTTTATTTGTGAAGTACCATTAAATTGTCCTACTACAGGTTCTTTTCTGGGCAATTCTTTATGAGGTATTTGTGTTTTATATCCTTCTGGAAGCCATCCACTCATGGTAACTATCATATTGACAACACACCCCTTAGAGTTGACCCAGTAGTCAGGGACTTAGGTATAATAACCTAGCCTTTGACCATCACATGTCTACAAGAGCAAGGAAATCCTTCTATGTTGCGCAACTTATAAACAAAGGTATAGCATCTAAATCCAATGAAGTTATTGTTCCACTGTATTCATCATTCATCAGACCTATCATGGAGTACAGTGCCCCCTTTGGTATGTACCTAACTAGGCATATCCAATAATTGAAACATCCACAGACATTCCCCACTAAAAGAATACAGGGCATAAGTAAAATGTCCTATGCAGACTGCCTCAAGGATCTATCCCTGTACTCTGTCTCCCACAGGGTTTTCAGGGGACATCTATGCCTGACATACAGGGTATTGTCAGACCACACTCTGATGGATCTCCTGAATATCCGCAAAACAAACAGCACCAGAATTACCTGTTCTAAAGACTTAAACCTTGCCTGTGATATAAATAGGACCTGCTAGAGAGACAGGTATGTATCCCAGAACTAACCCCATCTATGGAACAGGTTCCCCATCCATGTGAAGCAGATTTCCTCCCTAACCCAATTCAAGTGCAACCTGGACAATTGGATGGGGATCAGGAAATTCAGGCCTGGTTTGGCACCTATGTTTCTAATGGACACAGGCAGCCTGTAAATGGTTTATATCTCAGGCCCTAGCTTGTAAATGTTTCATCTTCCAAGCCTTTATCAAGGGTATCAGGGGTATCAGAACTTGTCTCAGATCCAGGATGCATGGCTAGGCTTAAAAAGACCCTTGCGTTTGTTTTCCTAGTAAACACCTATGAACCTTTGGGCCTGACTGGACCTGAGAATACTTCCATATATGTAAATATCTGGGCAGGAGTTTATTTTTAACACAGACCATAAAAACCTATAAAAAATCTTAAAATCTAAAGTCTAAATCACCAGTTATCAAAGAGACAGCTTATGCAACTATATTCATTCCAAATGTGCAGTGCAGTACAAAAAAAGGGAAATACATTGCATATTATTTATCCATAGATCCAGTCAAACTTTGAAGAAAAGAGTAAAAAAACATCAAATCCTTTCTACTAGTGACTGCAGAATATGCAGTTCCAAAGCATTGACTCTTATAAAAAGTAAAGAAGAAAAACTAGATTAATGTAACATGTTAAAGGTCTTACACATGTTAAAGACTGAAGTAGGCAGTAATTCTGAAATGATAAGATTTGAGAAGTGCTAAGGAGAAATAAAAATAAAAGCTGCTTTGAACCAGCTATACATGTGTACTAATCCAAAAACCCTAACCATATCTCTGCCACTGACCCCAACTGTACATATAAGATTACTAAAATCCCTTTCCCTAAAAATACCATTATTCATACAATGCTTGATCTGCATTTCATAATTGAGGTTAACTAATAGTAGAAGAGAACTTTTCCACATTTTCTGATTTGCTCTTTTTGCGTGTCAGTCATTTGAGATTTCATTATTTTTTTCTTTCTTTTGTGCGTCAATGTCTCACTCCTTTGTGTTGTCAACCAGTCATGTTATAATCATATATAAACTGCAAAAAGGCTAACACCAGATGCCAACAAAAAGCTCTGATGCAGTTCTAATAAATTACAGAATGAATTCCATTTAAATCAACGTGAAAATGATTCAAACCAAGAAATAAAATAAAGGAAAATGTTCCAGCCATGATCAAACAGCTCCAATAATTTATTAAAATAACACCAATCAGGATAAGCGCTTTCGTCTTGAACAAGAGACTTCTTCAGATAAAAATGCAGTTACATTACCTCATTAAATAAACTTACTAATTTTCTGTTTATAAATTAAATAATTAAACATTTAAATGGGCACTCTAAAGTGTAAGTGTTGAATAAAAGTTATTTAAAAATACACAACTTGATAAAAACCTACTTATTCAATAGTAGCAGCCTTTTCTTTAAGTATGGGTTTATCTTTCCAGGGTAAGCAACCACTAACACCAAATGTCATGAACATGAACCCACCCCCCACACCCCCCTGTAGCTTAATATACCAAATCTGAGATTGCACTACAGTTGGAAAATGGCAAAGTTCACTTTGTTGGCTAACAGGTTACTTACCCTCGGAATAAATTCACCATTTGGGTCCTTCATTGAAATTAGTTTTCACTGATTTTCGATGATGTCGTATTCAATCTTCTGGGATTTCAATATTTTCAGGTAGACCTATATATATATATATATATATATATATATATATATATATATATATATATATATATATATATATATTTCAAGGCAATTTAGTCTTAACACTACATACACATTGCCAGTGGCCACCTTTGTGCCGTATTCCCTTTCTCAAGGAGGGCTGGGTTGGTCAATTTCATGTAAATCTATGGGAACCCATCCAACCATCCAGGTTCTGCTTGAAGGATTCTAGAGGATTATATTATTTAACCTGCAAGGCCAGTCTGTTCTATAGATGGGGAAGTGTTGTGTAATAAATATGTCTCACCATCTGCATCTGCTGGTGAAGATTTAGTGGAACTATTAGTCTTGTTGAGATACAGGAGATCGAGAACTTGGTTTCCTGTGGTACTGTAGGTTAGGCATGGGTTTCCCCATCAGATGTCTGTATGACACTGAGTAAAGGGACAGTGTTTCCAAACTCTCCTGGTATATGAAGATCTTTAGGTCTGGAATTTTCTTAATTAGAAACCTGTGTGGGCATTCTAGTTGTTTGATATGTCTGATAAGGTACATTTATTTTGAAGAGGGTATTGTACTCAATAACTGGTCTAATCAATACTGAATATTTGGGAATGATGACATTTTTAGATCTTGTTTATATTGCCTTAGTGATTAGTTATGCTAAACAGAAGGATTCCCCGACCATTGTTGTCACATGATGAGCAAAAGATGGGGAGTTATCAAACCAAGTTCCAAAGTCTCTAACTACTATGTTTTGATTTGTTAGTGGCATACTCACAATACAGTATTTTGAGAGGAGGGTTTGTCTAACAAATGTAATGATACAGAATTTTTTATCATTTAATTTTAGCCCATGTTTATACATGAAGAGTTTAAGAGGGAGAGTTCTTGCTGTGGAGTTCTGGTATCACGGTTGGGGGGGGGGGGTTAGTAACTCACATTTTGCAATCATCTGCAAACTTAATAAGCCAGAGGTTGTAGTTCCCTGACTGTGGACCAGGAAAGTAAATGCCAAAAAGGAGGGGTCCTTAGACTGAATTCTGAAGGATACCAGTGGACTCCTCCTTACTTTTTGATGAGGTGTCTGTGACTTATACTGTATGGGTTCTGTCTTTTAGCCAGTTTACTATCCATCTTAGTACTTAGGGATCTGTTTTTAAATCACATAGCTTTCTTATGTTGCCAGCATAGGTGTGGCGTTGAATGCCATGGACAGCTTTAGATATGCTGCATGCACTGTAGAGCCACTGCCAACTGCCTATGTGACCCTCTTGAAGATGTTATCCAGAGTGAATAGGCAGGATCTTCCCCTTGACAAAGCCAAATTACTGAAGGCAAAGTCTAATGAGATCAGTTATATGTTACATGGCCTTGAAAATGAGGAAGGGCAGGCTAATAGGTATTTAATTCCCAACATCCTCTATTTCTCTGAACTTATTCAAGATGGCACCACTCACTTAGAACCAAATGACATTCAGTACTATGGCCAAGGTTAGGTAAACAGTTTTGGAGTGAGTTAGCAAGGGCATGCTTGGTACTACTTATTAAGCATCCAGGTATATTATCAGGCCCCATGGAGGAAGTACAGTCTTATTCAGAACCATCAGTACATGATCCTTAATGATAAAAGCACAGGTAAGAAATTTTGGGAATTGTGAATTATACATAGAAGTTTTAAAGGTGTAATCAAAAACATTGGTAATGGCATCTGGGTCTAAATGAATGATACCATCTTGAATAAGTTCATAGCAATGTAGGATGTTACTCCTTAGTTTGCTAACATAGCTAAAGAAGGATTTACAGTTATCTTTAGTTGCTGTTGCTACCTAACTTGATGATACTTTTCAATTTCTTTGTGGTGTTGTTAATACTCCTCTTGATGTGAGACGGTTTAAATCTGCTGTGCAATTTAATGCCTTTCCTTCTTTTTTCTGTAACCATTATTAATGTCAGTGAACCACCACGGAGGTTTATTTTTGAATTTCCCATAATGTTTAGCATTGGTGTACTCTGCTATTTCTCTGCATTTATTGCTGATTTGTCTAAGTTGGGATAGTGGAGTAATAACAGATTTTTTATTTCTCATTGTAGAATGAGATGAAGTTTGTATATTAGTAATCTTTGAATTTAGAGATATTTCCTATGAGATTTAGAAAATAAGAAGGTAAAATTTGTGGTCAGTCTTCACTGGTGAATTAGATACCAGATGTGCATTGCAAACAACAGCTATATTTGTGAGGACCAGGTCAAGAATACAGCTTTCTCTTGTAAGTTTATTTGCTATGTGCTCCAAAATTTTTTGTTTACTAAGTTTTATAACTTGTGGGTATACCTACATTGGAGATATAGTTGTCCCAGTTTATTGATAGGTAGTTTAAGTCACACACTATATTGGAAATTAGTTGATAGGGAGAGTATCATGTATATTGAGAAATCTTAGGTGATAATTCGGGGACAAGGAGGCTGGCCTAAACAGGGTATAAGGTGATAATTTGTTCTATCTAGGGAAATCTGAAGTACTTTGAGTTCTGTTTGTGGGCATGGAATTAATATTGTCCTTGACAAATATAATTACACCATCACAGTTTCCATTGGGACTGTAGGCATTAAAGCTGCAAAACCAAGCTAGAGAGAGAGTGCTTCCACTACATTTAAACCACATTGCAGTATTTATAAAAACCTGAATGTTTATCAAATACTAGATGGCCACAAGAGAGGGCAGTTTATTGCTGAGGAGTGCCATCTTTATTTATCTAATTTGGATTTTATAAGAGCAGGCAGCTTATTGCTGAGGAGAGCCATCTTTATTTATCTAATTTGGGTTTTCTATGTTTGTTATGCTAGAATGTCCATTAACTGGACTCTGCTTGAACATGCGCTATGATTGCAGCTAAGGCATAAGTCAGTATGCCCACACCTTGGAATGATAGACACAGGCCATCACTTACAAAGCAAACTGGACTAGCGGGCATCTTATCCTATGCTGACATATACTAGATCCCCCTGGACTGACACCATGACACCAACTTTTTAGCCAATTGTAACCAATTATTTTTTCATTGTAATTAGGTATCATTCAAGGTGAAGGAAGGATTTTACTCAGGACCAATGTCTTGTGTACATTTATCACATGCATGAAAAGTTCTGACATGACCCTCAGCATGTCCCTCAGGGTTCTACATCTTCAGTCATTTACCCCATGTGGTCAGCTACCATGATGTCTGATATATATATATATATATATATATATATATATAAGTGTATATACAGAGAGATTGAGAGACAGACAACAAAACCTAGTACAGAGAATATATATGTATATATATATATATATATATATATATATATATATATATATATATATATATATATATATATATATATATATATATATATATGTACATACATATATATGTATATATTAACACACATAACATATATATGTATATACACAAACACACACACACACACATACACACATGCGCGCAGACAGATAGATACATCCACACACACATGCAAATACACACACACCTACAAATATCCACATAAAAAGAGGTGATTGTCCAAGTAATACATATACAAAGTTGGATTAAGTGAAGTCATGCACCCCAAATTGTGCTCATCAAAAATTATTTTAATGGCTTTTGTCTATTTCTGTTAATAAATTAAAGGGCTTCCTTAGATCTCAATGTGCTAGCATGTACTAACATGATAGTTAATATTACTGATAAGATACATCAAAATATGAACAGTTCAAACTGACATTAAAGTAATCTTCAGATATTAAATATAATTAAGAATTACAAAGGAAAGAATAGGAAGAAAGTTAAAAGAGTAAAAAAAATCAAATGTCTGACGTAAACTACATATGAATTATATATATATATATATATATATATATATATATATAGATATAGACACACGCACACACACACATCTATATATATATATATATATATATATATATATATATATATATATATATATATATATATATATATATATATATATATATATATATATATATATAGGTCTACTTTTCTTGATTGAAATTTCAAAAATCTCAAACAAGATTTGTAGAAACCCACTTAAGCGAAAGTGCGCAATATTGAAAGGGCTCTTTCCCAAAAGCAGAGTCACCGAAGCACATTACAGTGGGCCTAAGGAAATATATCCTTTTCCACACTGTAGTGTGATCTCAGAGTTAGTATATTTAAGCAGGGGGGTGTGGGGGGCTTGCCACCTGCAAAATAGTGTTTAAAATAGTTTGATTTTTTTCTGATTTGGTGAATCAACATTTGCGAAAGTGCAGTTTTGCTTAAGTGGGTTTCTACTTTTCTTGTTCGAGATTTTGAAATTTCAATCAAGAAAAGTAGACACGCATATATATATATATATATATATATATATATATATATATATATATATAAAACTAAACATGTATTACTAAAGATAAAAATGAAAATTAAACTCAAGCATAGCTATGACATACAAAAAAGCATTGCTTTTAGTAAAAGTTACTATGGTTCAATTTCTTTTACTAGAGAATGCTCTTAATGGAGCATGTCCAACTGAGTCTGGGTTTCCAATAAGCTTTAAAGGAAAACTCCTCCCTGCCCTACTGTTAAGCTCAGTTCTTAGGTTGCTTTTCTACTGGTTAAAACTTTCATTTACTTGCCTTGGAATCAAAGGAATGAAAAGTCCACCTACATTGTTTTAAGCTTAAATTCAAACATACTTTGCAGAGGAATCTGTCCCTGCCTGCATGACATACTTTAGACACAGATAAATCTGTAGTTTACCCTGTCAGGTAATGCTATCAGTCTTACATGGGCAATTCATTCTGCTAATGTCAGTTGCAGAGCGGCTGCAATAAAAAGAAAGAAAGCTGTGGAACTGTTTTCACTGTTTTTATTCCAGAGATGAGGAGAACTCAACACTCCCCTTTCATAGCAAAACAAATCAATTAAATCATTTGGGGGTTTAAAGGCAGTTGTCACCTCTTCTGACAAATTTACATAAGCAGCATCACAGTATTGAAATGCTAAGCTTTAAATGTTGGATATTTATAATAGTTTATATGTTAAGATAACTTAAACGCAGCATCAAAAATTTCTGTGACATTTAGAGGAATGCCATAAAATATTTTTTCTTGTAAAGCATAAACACATTTGCCATTTTCAAGTCCCCCCCAAACACATAGAAAATAAAGAGAGACAAGTGGCAATCCTATCAATTAGGTGCACTGATATTGCTTATAAAAAAGATCTTTCATGCTTTTTTGTGACATCCTTCCAGAGGGGTGATGCATATCTGGTACACAGATCCATGGTTAGAGACTCCCACTGACTTTGACTCACTCCTTACATTTTTAGTCCACAAAGGAAATATGAACATTGATAGAAATCATAATATTCCGTGAAATTTACTTTAACATGCTTTTGCTATGTGCACTTCCATTAAAAACATTAAAAACATTAAGAAAAGGAAGTCAGAAGTACTTTAACTGTGTTTAAATGTACATGTCGTACTGTGTCTCTGTGTGTGTATGTATGTGTGCATATACCTCTCTCTCTCTCTCTCTCTATATATATATATATATATATATATATATATATATATATATATTTAGATGTGTGTATGAGTGTATGTACATGTGTGCATATATATGATATATCATCATAATCATCAGCCCCATTTTTCCAATTTTCTACATGGGGTTTGAGTATTGTGTTAACTGTTGCCATCTCTCTCGATTCAGTGCTACACTCCTGCCTTCCACAACACTCACAACTGATTGTCACAGATCTTCTTTCACACAATTCATCCACCTCTTTGCCAGACATCCTCATTTCCTCTTACCTTCTTCCTGTTTGTCCCAAATCTTGTTCACCAGATAGTCTTTTGATTTTCTGAACATGTGTCTGAAGCACCATAAACTGTTCTCTTTGATCTTTTCTGCAGTATGAGGTACTTTGGCTTCTGCTTTTATGTCTACATTTCTTTGTCTGTCCCACAATGTGCATCCTACCACTCTTCTCAGGCACTTCATTTCCATCACCTCATCTGATCTGCCTTTACTGTCCAGGTTTCTGTACCATACAGCAGTACTGGTTGCAGCACCATATTGTACATCTTACTTCTCAACTTCTTTGGCATTCTTCTGTCATAGACTACACCTAAAATTCTATGCCAGTTGGATGTAGCTCCTTTGATTCTAGCTTTGACTCTTTATTCACATTTCAGTCTGGCCCTACCAGGGACTGATTTTTCTCTCTGCTATCTAATGCACTATACTTTTCATAATTAAATTTTCTTGTACTTTCTCTCCATGCAAAATGGTCCACCTAACCTGCAAAGGGCTAGTAGCTACTTGTTTAATGTGTACTTACAAAGAGCTTATTTGACAAAAATGTCTTTTTCTGCAAATTTTCAGTTTACCCAACTTCCAAAAGGGCTAGTAACCTTCTGTTTAAATGTTAACTCACTAAAAGCTACTTACATAATGTATTATATTTTTGTAAATGTTTTAATTGTTCTGTGCAAATCTTTGTTATTCTTTTGTAACATGTAATATGTAACTTGCAATATTTGGAGCTTTTCTCCCCAGACCTCCACTAAAAACGGGCTCTTTATGGCCCAGTGGACTTCCCTGGTCATCAAACTTAAATAAATAAATGTTTTATGACTTCATTTTCCTTAGTGCTATTCTTACTTCTTCTAAGGTCGGCTTCTCTTCTTCTCTTATTGATGGCTGCTTCTGGGGAAGTAAAGCTTCTGTTTTTTTTTTTTTTTTTTTTTTTTTTCAGAAGCTGTTGGAAATACTCCTTCCATCTGCCTTTGATGTCCTGGGGACTGGTGAGCAGGTTGTCACTGCCATCCCTTATGAAGGGTGTCTGACTATCTTTATCTTTTTGTCTTTGTCTTGACAACTGATATAGTTTCTTTGTGCCACCTACTGAGTCACTTTCCAGAAGCTGATAGAGTGCATCTAATGCCCCTTTCTTTGCTATTGCACCTCTTTTCTTAGCTTCTTTGTTAGCCAACCAGTATTCCTTCCAAGCCTGCTTGGTCTTTTCCATCTCCAACATTTTCCTGCACTCCTTCTTTCTTTTGATGACTTCCTGGACTTCAGAATTCTACCAAAAGCTTTCCTTATGTACCTTAATTTCCATACCTGGCTTAGCCACATATCAGTTCTGTAGTCCTTACACATGCTATGTTGATACCCTGTCATTCTTCTTCAACTCCATTTATTTCCTCCTTTTCTTGGGATGCTAGAGCCCTTTCTCTCCAGTCAAGTTCCAGGTCTTCAGCTGGTCTCTGTTGACCTTAGACCCTTCTCTGACCATTGGCTGCAGCTGATCGTAGCAACCAGTGATTTATGCTAAGGGCCAACTGTTTCACTGGGGCTGACTTTGCAATCATTGATTCTACCTCATGCCCTTTCCTTACTAGGAGGAAGTAAACCTGAAATGCATGTTGGCCACTGTTGAATGTCATCGTGTGACTGTCTCTCTTTCTGAACCATGTATTGGCTGCTATCAAGCCATGTGCCAGACAGAAGTCTAGAATGGCCTCTCTTTCTTTATTCCTGTTACCCATCCATGTGGACCCAGGAGGTCCTAATATCAATTTCTCTCTGTTCCAATATGTGCATTCAAGTCAGTCACCCATTATCAATGCCAGTTCATGTTGTCCTGCTTTATCCAGTGGGTCCTACTATTGCTGTCTTAATACACTCTTTTCCTGACTATTACAACCCTGCTAGGTCCTACAACTGCTGTCTTAATGCACTCTTTTCTTGACTATCACAACCCTGCTGTGGGCCATAGGCTGAGATTATGAATACTACCCTTTCATTGCACTGGAGTCTGATTGCCATGAGTCTGTCACTAATTTTGATGCTATCCATCACTGCTTTCTGAATCCTCTATCTCACCACAATTTCCACACCATTTCTAGCCTGTCCTTCTCCTGAGTAGTAAAGTCTGGATCCCAAGCCAAGTGGCTTTGCTGCACTGTCCTTCCATCTTGTCTCTTGAATACATAGGATGTCCAGCCTCCTCTGTATCATCATGTCATCCATTTTTAAGCTGCATCCTGTCAATGAACCAACATTAAATATAGCAATTCTTGTTTGGCAGGTTGATTGGTTTTACATCCAGCTTTCAATTAACAGAGCTATCCCAGGTAAACCAGGCTGGGCAACTAGACACAGGCTGGCCAGTAGCTTATTGACCCAGGGCTGCTGGGTTTTATGGTAGGCACACATTGGCCAATAGGGGCACATACACCCTTCTCACCATTAGCATGAGTTCATGGTGTAAGTCAGAGTAGGCCGGGTCTTCAACCCACTTATCACGTGTAACTGCCATGCCCATTTTTGGTGCCATTATTCAACATGGCCAAATTATGTAGAGCCATATTTTACACTGTCAAGTGGCTAGCCCTGCCATAGCACTCAGTCTGTGATCTATGTTCTCTTATCTTGATGATACTGCGCACCACAGTAGATGCCCAAAGTCGTTGGTCTGTACATCTCTTCCCCCTAGAGGGCACCATGTAGAGATGGAAACACTCAGCATATGTTTTGGAGGGGGATGGAACTGCACAGAGACACAGAGAGAACATGCAAACTCCAAACAGGCATTGGCTGGAGGTTAACATTGAACTTTCTGCAGGGGAGGCGAAGACATTGACCATTATGCCAGCTATAAACTACATGTGTGTAGCGCACATCTGACATGTATTTGTAACAATATATGAGTGTGTGTGTGTGTGTGTGTGTGTGTGTGTGTGTGTGTGTGTGTGTGTGTTGGGTGTGTGTGTGTGTGTGTGTGTGTGTGTGTGTGTGTGTGTGTGAGTGTGTGTGTGCGTGTGTGCATGTGTGCGTGTGTGTGTGTGCGTGTGTGTGTTTTTGTGTGTGTCTACTTCATGTCCTTTAAAGGAAAACAATATAAATTGTATGTATGTATGTAGCATGTATAGTACTATATGTGGGATGCAGTGTGAATACATCTAGAGATAAATATGCAATAGATATTTTTGTAAGCAGTCACACATTGACATATGGATGCGCATGTATGTGTGTGCGTTTGTACATAACACACATATATACAGATGCAAACAATATATACACACACAGGAGGAGCATGTGCATTCATATGTGTGTGTTATATAATTGTCATCATCCTAATCAATCTCCTTTTTTCCTCTTTTCTATATGTCCCATATCTTTTTCACCATACCAGTTATTAGGCTCCAGGGTAATGATTGTTCCATTACAAAATTTGTAGGTTTAGTATGTTTTCATACTATCTTAGGACAACAAATGTGATGCAAGTATAATTATGTCACTGCCCTTTTCTTTCATGAAGTTATTAAACATTCACTTGCTGATTCCTAGTCATTTAGAGAACAGTAACATCTTATAGCACTGTGAGTTGTACAATATGGGTGCATACAATTTGTTATTTATAATAATGTTAACATAGCAGAGTTTAGCATTGTTAATTTATATATTCCAGTAGATGTTTTACTTATTCACTATCACACCTTGGCTAAGTGTTGCACATGCAGTATTTGCCAAATGTCTTTATGGCAGTATTTTTTTATTGCTAATTGCATTTATTACTTATTATTATCTTTGCCAGTATAGCCCAGGTTGTGACTGAAAAGGGTCCTGGGACCAGTTCACTTTCCTGGTTAACGAAGTCTAAATAAACACAAAATAGAAATAAAAGGGGTTGAACATTACAGAAATAATTAGGGAGCTAGAAAAGCATGTTTTTTTTTTGCTTAAATGTTTTTATTGATTTTACAAAATGAATGTAGTTTCATAACATTGCAATATAAAACATAATTTACACAGGTTAACAACTATATGCAATCAACACCTATAAAATCTAAACAAACTATTTACAAAGGTTTACACATTTTTACATTTAAAATGTCATTCCATTAGGTATTACAGTCATATCTCTTGATTATTTCATTCACTTTCTTCCATGAGTTGTAATAAGATGTGGTTCTTTCAGTTCTCATTCTAATGGCTCTCATTTCCTTTCATGATAAATTCAATATGATGTTTCTGTATTCTTTAAATGTGGATGAAGTCTCAATTTTCCAATTTGGAGTACTGGTTTTGTTTCTTTTGCCAATATTGTCCATAATAGTGAAAACTTTGTTCTAGCCACACACTGGGGTATGAGAGCATTAAACAAAATCAAAGATTTAGACAAATGAAAATTATCATTAAAAACTATTTGCAAGAAAAAAATTAACTTTACCCCAAAATGATGAAATCCCATGAGAAAAAGTCAGTAGAATCCACCTACTTCTGTTTATTAACAACAATAAAAAAGAATCAAACCATGCAGTCTCTCTAGCGCCTCGACAACTCGGCCTTTACAGAATGTGCCATTTTCCTCAAATCTCTTTTACGGATCTACTAATAAATCTATTATTCAATTTACTAGTTAAAAACCTAATTAGATACTTTAAAGCATATATTTCCAGTTGCATTCTCTATTCATGCCCCCAGGAATTAAAGTTCCATATTTTAAAATCAGACCAGTTTCTTTTCTCCACAATTTTGTTTCACATTACTATTAGTAATGCCATCACTTGTAATTTGTTCTAAAACTGTAGCTGGTAAATCTATGGGATTACTATTATGTGTGTCTTTAAAATGTACTGCAACTGGATTTTCATCTCTTCCTTTAATTACATCTCTAATATTTTCCCTGAGCCTGCTTGCAAAGCTTCTTTTGCTTTCTCCAATATAAATTTCGTACATGGGCATTGCATCCCATGTATTACTTTTTCACCTTTACATCCAATCATTCCTTTTACCTGGAATATTTTTCCATTAATGTATTCAAAAACTTTTTACTACATATGCACATTTACATTTACCACAGGGAATAGTTCCCCTGTATTGTATTTCCTGATTAATATCTACAATAGGCAACCAAAATTTGCCATGTACCACAAAGTCTTGTATGCTTCTGCCTTTAGAATAAGACATTTGTAAATGACTTGTGTTAAATAAATTCGTTAGAGTCAGACTGTAAAAATCATTGAGTTATTCAAACACAATGTCAATCAATAACAAACAATAATGCAGGAGAACTTGAGTATCTTAAAACTCTAATGTACATTAGGAGCCAAAAAACCATACACAAGTTTGTACAGAATTTTGTCTAACTTTATTTACAGAGTACACCTGTTTTATACAGGTCATTATCAGTTTTGCCCACCTCACTGGTGTGGTCAGTGACAGGGTCTTTACATCACAGTAATTCATAAAAAGTGCTGAATTGGTGTTTTTCAAAAAGTATTTTTCCCATGAGAATGTTACAGCCTTGCAAGCAGCTGGTCAGTCACGATGACCTCCTGAGGATGTAGCCAATTCAAGGTTCTCTGATTAGTTCAAATACAATAGATGTATGTCTTCCTTAATGCCTTTTTTTGTCTTCCTCGTACCCAGCTGCGCACTATCAGAGATAGTGCACACAAGGCTACTCTCCTGGTGGAGGCAGGAAAGAGGACACACATGCGAACAGATTTATTATTTTCTAACTTTGCAAAATAATCTTTACTTGAAAGACATGAGCCAGGCTGTGTTTGCAAGCTGCCAAGGTCAAATTTCTGATTACACTGCAGCTTGTGCTTCAAGCAATGCAGGTTTATTTCTACTATTATTCTAGTAAGACAGAATTAAATGCATTACATAAACTTTGTTCTCTATTATGGATTTAAGTACATTTATTCCTAACTAAAGCACACATTTCTCTATATATTTGATCACACAACTTATATATGTTTGAATGTTTAAATACACATCTTCCTAAGCAGCACACATTGTAAATATATATTTTTCTAGGCAGCATGTATGTAAATATATTTTTTAAGCAGCATGTATAGATTTTTCTAACATTCTCCCTCCTGTTAATGCATTTAATGCTTATTTGAAACATAAACAGTATTAGTTTATTTCTTAGCCTTTTTCTTTCAAGGATTTTCAGCTAAGTAAGTCATTTGTTTTATATTTCAGATAGGCTTTCACTTGGTATCAACAAATTTAATTTCATATCTTGGTACATGGTTTCAGTCACTGATACATCAACTAAATCTTTAACTAATTTTTTCACACAGGGTATCCCGCAGCAGACACATGCTCCAATTATGAGCAGTACCACACAAATTGCAATCAGAATGTTCATAAGGACTGACCCCCACCCCCCAAACAGATTCTGGAAAAAGTTCGTCAGTGGGTTTGGGCCTGGTTCTGCCATTGCTGACACCTGCTGTATTACCTCCAGGTGATCATTAATTTCATGCTGGTTGTCTGGAATGTACGCACAGCATTCTTCTTTGATAAGCGCGCACGTACCACCTCTCGCCGCTAGGGTGAAGTCGAGAGCCATTTGGTTCTGTAATACAACTGTTCTCATTGCATTTATTTCATCAGTCACAAGTTTAAGAGCGGAAAAAGTCGCATTGCTCATTACTTCGAGGAGTTTTGACAATTTCCTCAGTTTCCAAATTGATTTGACTGCTCCGTAGGCTGGGAATATCCCAGCCCAGGATATAACACTGTTACTCAAGTCCATATGGGTCAATTTTTTTTTGTCCTTCACAGATGAATGATCCTTCCAGCTTGCTTCAATCTTACCCACTGGATTAGTAGGTTTTCTGACTGTATTTTCGGCTTGCTGAGCTACGTCTCTCACATTACGTATTTTACCCAGGGGCAATTCTGCAGTATGTCTTATGGCTGGAACCAGATAACCCAAAAAACAACTGCCGGACCAATTCTCAGGTAACCATTTATAGGCTTTTTTTCCACAAACAAAATAACAGTTTTTTACTTTTGTACTGATGCGGGTTAACCCTGAATGAAACATTTTTTATCTATAACAGATAATTGTCTATATATTTCAGGAGTTTTTGCACATCTCTCAATGTTGTTTTCATCAAGCTTAAGTATGAACCATAATTAGGTGCTACAACTAGTACCTTGGTCTATAGGTTTTATATAACATTTGTAAGACACAGTTATGTTACAGTTACTCCAACCAACCTGGAGTGTATCATTTTTAACAAAACAAACAATTCCTTTCTGAGTAACAGGCAAAAATAATGCCACTTTGTCTTGTGATCTCACAGTGCCTGTGTCAAATAACAGGTTTTCCCAAGTTTCATTTATTCCCAAGGGGACAGCAGACATCAAAAGTCCTCCATATGCTGTGGGTATTGCAGTACAAACCCAGCAATTTGAAACGTTCATAGTCTCTACATAAACTCGTTTCATAGCCAGGTATGTGTTAAAGTTTGGGTGCCAGTCTATAGCCAGTCCTTCATCACGTTTTATTAATTTCACTTTTGTAGTTATATGCAAGAAAAACCATAACAACAAAAAGGTCACTACAAACATAGTTATTAAGTGTATGATCAGTAGGCCAGTGAACCAATGTCTCTGGGGTTGTTTTACATTTTTATTCATTCTGCCTCTGGCCATCCTGTTCCTGTGGTATGTCCAAACTAAATTTCTTAACAGGTTTGCAGTGGGTTAAATGAACCCAAGATGATCTCTCAGCAATTTTCACTGCAGTGGGTGTTGCCAATAGTACCTGGTACGGACCTTCCCACCTTGGACTCGCCCAGTTCTTTCTCTTTATGATTTTCAGCCAAATCCAGGACCCGGGGTCAGCACGGCCTCGGTTTTGCTTCTTGTTTATCTGAAAAGAGTTCAACTGCAAAACAGTCTTATTTGTTAATAACTTCTTCATGTAACTAGCTAATGAGCCATCGGCCTCCAGCTCTGCAGGCATGAGGGCCTTCCATTGTGGCACACAATATGCCCTTCAAACACTATCTCAAAGGGGTCAAGCCCTTTACATTTGGAACAGTTCTCATGCTCAGCAGTGCTAAAGGCAGACAGCAAATCCAAGTCTTTTGAGTCTCACTCATTAATTTTCTCAACTTGTTTTCAAGATTCCATTGTACCTTTCCACCAGTCCTGCTGACTGAGGGTGATAAGCACAATGGTTTTCAAAGAAATCCCAAAAATCTCCCAAGCTGTTGTATTGTCTGGTTTACTTAAATGTGTCCCATTGTCACTATAAATTCTTTCTGGTATGCCAAATCTAGGAATGATTTCTTTCACTAGGGCCTTTGCTACTGTTGCTGCATCCGGATTTCTAGTTGGAAAAGCTTCTACCCATTTTGAAAACATATCTATGATTACTAAACAGTATTTTTTCCCTTCACATTTATTCAGTTCTATGAAATCCATACAAATAGTATGGAACGGATAGGGTGGTGTTGGAAAACTCCCTCGCTTTGGTTTAAATGCTCCCTGTGCATGATGTTTGCTACAAATATGACATGTTGCACAAAATTTTTGTGTATAATTCGTGAATCCATATGTTTGGAATGTTTTGTTAACTAACTGTACCATCCCCCCTGTTGAGACATGGCTCTGCCCATGACTCAACAAAGCTGCATATTTAAACAAATTAGATGGTAATATGGGCTTTTTTTTTTTGGAGATGTACAGTCCCTCTTCAAGGATTGCTCCTCGTTTTATTCACTTTTGCTTTTTTGCTTTTGTAGCTAATGTCTGCATTGTTTTTAACATTTTTAAATCTAGAGTCTTAGAAGGTTGTAGTTCTTTATTTAAAAGCACAGTTTTTGGGTCTGAGGCAGCTTGCTTTGCAGCTGCATCAGCCCGAGCATTTTCTTTTGAAATTTTATTTTGTTGTTTTGTATGGGCTGCACATTTACAGATAGCTATTTTAGTGGGTAACTGAATAGAATTTAACAGGTTCAGAATCAATTGTGCATGATTAATTGGCTTGCCAGTAGATGTTATTATTCCCCTGTTTTTTCATTGTTGTGCAAAAACATGCACTGTAGAGAAAGCATACTGACTGTCAGTATATATGTTAACACATTTGCCTTTTGCTAGAGTGCAAGCACGTGTCAAAGCTATTAATTTTGCTGCTTGAGCTGACAGGTTATGTTGCAGGGGTTGTGCTTTTATGATTTCGTCATCAGTCACTACTGCATAGCCCACTAGGTTTTTTTCTGTAGGACCTCGTTTACAGGACCCATTTACAAAAAATGTCACCTCTGCGTTAGCTAAAGGTACATTAGTAAGATCCTGTCTGGGTGTGGTTGTTTGTTCCATTTCCTGTAGGCAGCTGTGTGGTATGCCATCCACAGGAATCGGAAGTAATGTCGATGGATTTAATGTTGTACAACGTTCAATTGTCATATGGGGTTGACTTAATAGTATGGTTATGCAAGAAAGATGTCTGGCAGGGGATAAAAATGCTATTTTTTTTTGCGGTAAAATTATTGCAACTGCATGAGGTACTTTCAACGTGAGAGGATGAAACAACACCACTGAGGCTGAAGCTTGCACTGCCATAGCTGCTGCGACTACTGCTTGTACGCAGGGTGGTAATGATTGTGCCACCGGATCTAACTGTGATGAATAGTAAGCTATGGGGCGTTGCTTGCCGCCATGTTGTTGCGTCAGTACTGACGTCATATATTTCCGCCTACAATCTACAGTTTGAAAAAATTTCTTATGGTAATTTGGAAGCCCTAAGACTAATGATGAAGCTATCAGTTGTTTTAGTCTACAAAAGGCTGCTTCTGCTTCTGGAGTCCAGTGCAGTGTTTTTTGTGCTGCCATTGGTGTTTTAAATATTAAATCAGCCAATGGAGCCGTTTCTAAAGCATAATTCGGTATTCAACTTCGACAAAAATTAGTTGTTCCCAAGAAGGACATTATTTCCTTTTTGGTAGTTGGTTTAGGTGCTTGTAAGATAGCTGTTTTTCGATTTTTATTTAATGTTTTACCTTTTTTGGATATCACATATTTCAGGTATTTAACCTGTTCTTTTCAAAGTTGCAATTTATGTTTGTTTACTTTATGCCCCTGCTCAGCTAAGAATTTTAACAATGCTATTGTATTTTTTCTACACTGCTGCTGGGTAGGGGCTGCAAGCAGGATGTCATTTACATAAAGTAGTACTTGGCTGCCCCCTGGTGGAGAAAACCCTGCCAGGTTGCTAGCCATCTCTTGTGCGAATATTGTTGGACTTTTACTATATTCCTGTGGTAGTTGGGTGTACGTATACCTTTTGCCCTGAAATGTAAATGCAAACCAATGCTGGCTGTCAGGGTGGATAGGTATTGAGAAAAATGCATTGCTAATATTTACCACGGTGAAATATTTTTGTTGCGGCTTTAAATTATTTAACAAGGTATGTGGGTCTGGCACCGTAGGTGCTTTTGGTATTATTGCATTATTTACAGCTTGTAAATCTTGTACCATCCGCCATTTCCCGTTTGCTTTTTTTACAGGAAATAGAGGAGTATTACATGGTGAATCTAAAGATTCCACCAGTATTCCTTCCTTAAGTAATGCCATTATGATAGGTTTGATTTCCTGTTCCGCATCTTTGCTCAAAGGATATTGTCTTTTTTTTGGTCTAAAGGCTGATTTTGGTGTAATAACTACTGGCCCTGCTGTTCGAATAAGTCCTACATTTGATTTTCCTGTTGACCAAAGAACATTTGGTATTTTACTCAAAGCTTTTTTTTTTTTTTATCAAGAACGCCAATTAGCTGTCTTTACTCTGTTGTAAGTGTACAGCTGGGCGTGCTTGCGTTAACCAATTTAGTTTCTGTTTTTGTACTCCTAAGTCCGATAATTTTGAGTCAGTTAGCCTCTTTCATTCTGTCACTTTGTCACCCAAGTCTACCCACCTAACATTTTTGTTTTTGGTTAGGCTAACGTGTGGTAGTTTATTGGATTTGTACAATTCCAAAAACTCCTGAGGTAACGAACAACTCACTACACTGTTGCCCTCAGTGTCCCAGTATAGGGTTCGTAGTATTAGTCTATTTGCAGGATTCCTGAACAACTTTTGTTCGTATTTTTTATTAGGTCCTGATGTGCTACAATAATATAGGGTGCAATGTAATAAATGTTGCTGGTCAACATCGAGGGGAGGCACCTTGCTGGTGGCTACATTTATTAGTTTTTTGGTTACTGCCCCTGGACCGGTTGTAACCAGATTCTGGCTGTACCAATAATAAGCTTTACCCTCCGACCGTACTACAAAAGTATCAGTTTGTCTCTGTGCCTCCATACCGTTCATGGTAGGGACTACTGCTATGCCAAAAAGTTGCATAAGATTTCTTTCTAATAAGTTCATGGGGCATTTTGCAGAAAGTACTATTTTGCTCCTTTGGGTTATGCCCGAGACGGGGTCAGTTATTGCTATATCATGGGAAAGTGGTTCCCTGTACAGCTGTCCGTTTGCTGCTTTTACTAATATGTAATCAGGTGACTCAGAATGTTCCGGTAACTTTGAAGGATGTATCAAAGTTCGTGATGCTCCTGAATTACACAAAAATTTGACTTTTCTTCCTTTTACCAGAAGTGTAACTTCCGGTTTCGTGTCTGCTAAATAGAGCTCTAAGCTCAGTAGTGCCAGATTTAAAACTTTACTTTTCCCAACTTTTACATTTAGTTGCATGTCATCTGCTTCTTTTAAGGTATTTACATTATCCCCCTGCTCATTAGTCTCTCCTGGTGACTGCTGAGCAGCATAACTGTCATATAGTCAATCCTTATCTTCCTTATCCTTTTTTTCCGCAGGTGCCTTGCTCCTGCAATTCCTTGCCAAATGTCCCTTTTTACCGCAATTGAAGCACTCACCTTTTTTTTTTTTGCTTTCATAAATTTTTGAGTTTTTGTCAGAGCGTTTATTACCCTGAGTATTTTGCTTACCCTTTTTAGCTGCTTGTACTACAAAAACTTTCGCACCGTCTTTAGCTGTGAAGACCTGCGTTTTCTTTTTCTTTTTACTGTTAAAATGTTTTTCGGCATGTCTAGCATACTCTAATAAGGCTTGAAGCCTACTTGTTCGGTGATTTATTATGTGCTTCGTGATGAAGCTATTGATAGGGGCAATACAACCTTTTAAAAATGCATTTTTTAATTGTTGTTCATATGAACTATTATTCTTTTGATTTTCAGGAACAGGCATGCCACTATGGTTATTAAAACATTTTAATAATCTACCATAGTATGCATCCACAGTTTTATTATCTTGTTGTACACACTGGTTAATGCAAGTCCAGTCTGCCCTAGGTTTTTATTTTTCAGTAATGCGGTCTGTAAGACCCTTTAATCTAGCATTTAGTTTTGCGTCACTATGTGGGAGTGGCCTGTGTTGCGCGTCACGGGCATTCCAGGCGCCACAAATTATGTGCCAGTCTGGACCTAAAATTTGTCTAACTACTCTTTTTACCTCTTTTCCATTTAAGTGGTAACTCAATTTCATACCCTGTAAATTCTGTAGAAATTTTTTAAAGTTAATTTTTGGATGGGGAATTTTTTTTGTAGCTTTTCGGATGTTTTCCGGTGTTTATGGTCTATACACTAAGAGAGTTGAGGCCTGGCCCTTCTGTCCTGCCTGTGGGTTTGGTACTTTTATTAATGGACAGATTTTTTCACTCTCATCTAATAAACTTCCGCTTGGTTGTATATTTACAAGCGTTTGACGTGTTCGGGATCTAGTCCCGATAGGTTTTCTTACAAATGGTTGTCTTAATATCCCTGTTGTCTCTGGGTAACGTGGGGGGGGGTTCAGCCCGCCCTCCCGCTTCATATTCTGAGTAAGGCATTGGTGGACGTGGTAGGGGAGGGACCGATGCTACTATTATGTTATTATCCTCTTTGTCTAAAAATAATGCCTTTGTATTTTTATTTTTCTGTTTCCTTCGGTTTGCTTTTTTAATTTACCTATGTGCTTGAGGAACACCCAACTGTCGTTGTTTTTTTGCCTGACCTTTTGCGTCAGATTTTAACTGTCTTAAAAGTTTTATTAATGACATTTTATTCAATTTACCATCAAAGTCATACTTGTTAACCCATTTTGCAAAATATTTTACATTATTTGCTCTCTGTGATTGCATATATTTTGCATTTTCTGTTAGGGGCGGGTCACATGACCCTTTAGTGCACTTATTTCCCATGTCTCTGAAAGAGAAAAAAGAAGAGAGAGAGAGAGAGAGAGAGAGAGAAAAAAACAACAGAACTGTTACGTAACCCTTTTTTTTGTACCACGTGGTATCTTATTCCCCGTATTCACAGTAGTGTCTAGAATGACTGTTTACTTTGCTTTGCTTTATTTTTTGATCTATGACTCAAGATACAATACTTCGACTACCTCTCTCCCTGCTATTACAAACCTTAGCAATAGCACAGTGTAACCTGGTCCCCGATCTAAAACAAAAACAAAGAGAGGAATTTTGCTTACCCAAGCCTCCTGCTTATGTTTGATAGGCTTTTTAGGACCCAGTTTTCCGCTTTTTGGCCACAGATCAGACAAGTGGACAGCCTCTTTGGGCACGACAATTTAGTCGGAGGTCTTTCCTTCTTTTGCGCAGACTTTAGTACCACCTATATATTTTGACCTGTAGCTTACCAAGGGAATTCCGGTCCGAAGGACCAAGATGTTAAATAAATTCGTTAGAGTCAGACTGTAAAAATCATTGAGTTATTCAAACACAATGTCAATCAATAACAAACAATAATGCAGGAGAACTTGAGTATCTTAAAACTCTAATGTACATTAGGAGCCAAAAAACCATACACAAGTTTGTACAGAATTTTGTCTAACTTTATTTACAGAGTACACCTGTTTTATACAGGTCATTATCAGTTTTGCCCACCTCACTGGTGTGGTCAGTAACAGGGTCTTTACATCACAGTAATTCATAAAAAGTGCTAAATTGGTGTTTTTCAAAAAGTCTTTTTCCCATGAGAATGTTACAGCCTTGCAAGCAGCTGGTCAGTCACGATGACCTCCTGAGGATGTAGCCAATTCAAGGTTCTCTGATTAGTTCAAATACAATAAATGTATGTCTTCCTTAATGCCTTTTTTTGTCTTCCTCGTACCCAGCTGCGCACTATCAGAGATAGTGCACACAAGGCTACTCTCCTGGTGGAGGCAGGAAAGAGGACACACATGCGAACAGATTTATTATTTTCTAACTTTGCAAAATAATCTTTACTTGAAAGACATGAGCCAGGCTGTGTTTGCAAGCTGCCAAGGTCAAATTTCTGATTACACTGCAGCTTGTGCTTCAAGCAATGCAGGTTTATTTCTACTATTATTCTAGTAAGACAGAATTAAATGCATTACATAAACTTTGTTCTCTATTATAAATTTAAGTACATTTATTCCTAACTAAAGCACACATTTCTCTATATATTTAATCACACAACTTATATATGTTTGAATGTTTAAATACACATCTTCCTAAGCAGCACACATTGTAAATATATATTTTTCTAGGCAGCATGTATGTAAATATATTTTTTAAGCAGCATGTATAAATTTTTCTAACAACTTGTATTATATAAATTAGTACATCTTGCCATATCCCCCAAAAATATCTCACTATATTATTTAATTTATGTGAAAACAATGAATACCTAGTAACAAAAATATATTTTCTAATGCTGTAATGGGTCCTCTGTTTGCTCTTTCATGTCTTATTCTTGTAGTATTATACCTATCTAGTTTATATATTGCTTCTTCTGTCCATTTTATTTGTTACCCACTGTCTAAAAAATTACATTTAGCTTTTTTATCTCTTGTTCTCCTTCATTTTTATTATTATTGAGCCTTCTAATTCTTACAAATTCTCCATATGGGATAGATTTAAGTGTGTGTGGAGGGTGACAACTTTCACCATGTAGTATGTAATTTTGGCCCTCAAGTATTCTATATATTCTTGTTTGTACCTTTTCCCTAGCATCACCTCTCAAAATGATGTCTAAATAACGTACTTCTACCCCTACTTGTAGACCATCAAGCCTAATATTGAATATATTTTGATGTAAATCAGAGATAAACTGGCCTACCTTTTCTTTACCCCCTTTAGATAAAAATAACAAATCATCTATATACCTATAGTATTTAACAACATATTTCCCATAAAATGTATTATTATAGATGTATAGTTGTTCATAAAGACCCAATGAACATATTAGCATTCATTGGGGCAAAGGCTGCTCCCAAACAGCTGCCTATATACATTTCCATCAAATTCAAAAATATTATGTTCTAAGCAAAACTGATCCAATTCCATAATACAATGGGTACTGGGAAAATCCTTTAAAAAGTGTAATAATGCTTCCATCCCAAACATATGCTGAATACTTGTGTATAAACTTACATCCATTACAATAAAGTACATGTCACTTTCCCATTCTACTTCTTTCATTTTTTCTATAAGCACAAACACATCTTTAATTAAAGAGGGCAATTTAACCACTTCTTTATATAAATATTCATGTAGAAAAGAAGGCAATTTATGGGTAAAATACCCACATGCCGAGACTATAGGACATCCCCGTGGATCCTGTAAACTTTTATGGATCTTTGGGACACAGTAAAAATAAGCCATTGTGCTTTCTTGTATATTAAATTTATACTGTACATCTTCATATGAAAAATATTTTAGTCTGTACCCTTTATTTATTAAGCTACTATATTCTGCTAATGCATTTTCATACAACTGACAGTTCACTACTTCATGTACCATTTCATCCTGTAAGTGTGCATAGCACATTTTTAAATATTGAGTATAGTGAAGAACAACCAATTTCCTGCCTTTATCTGCCAGCTTGAATACCAACTGTTTAGTTTGACTATGGTTTTGTAAACTCTGCCATTCACTTTTACTCAGGTTATATTCTATGCTATGCTTGTTTTGATAAAATGTTTTTAACTCTTTTTCCACTGTATATTAAACATGATTAGAGAATTGTTGTATTACCTCATTTCTAAACAGTGGAATAAACTTACTTTTATAATCCACATTGTCACGGTTAAATTTACAATAAGCATTTATTTCACTGTCTGATTCACAAGAATAACAACTTTCTTCCTGTGAACTTATGTCAGTATTAATATTCATTTCATCATTGACACTATTAACATTGTGCTTACAACCTTCAAAATAATCTTTGAAATGTAGTTTTCTCACCAGTCTAAAAATTTCACATTTTAACTTGGGGTGAATTCTTGGCAACACAGTGGGGATAAACTTTAAACCTCTATTTAACACTGCCATTTCTTCATTTGTGAAATTATAACCTGATAAATTAACTACATAATTCATATTATAAGTCTCACTAGTACCACTTGCCTCGTTTGTAAGTCCTGGGGTTGCACAGCAGTTCTGTGGAATTATTCGCCCCATATTCTGCATAGTTTCTTGTCCTTTTGTGACTATTGTTATATGGTTCACTTTTTTCCCCTGAAAAATCTTGTTTAAAAGTCCAGGATTGGTTTCTCTGTCAGTTGAAGAAGCCATACTGCCCCTTGAAGTGTCTTGTTCATTTCTGCATCTTCCTGGTTCTGATGAAACCTCACCCTCTGACTTTTTTGCTGCTAATTGATGGTAGTGATAAATGTCTGGTTACGCTGGTAATGCCTTAGTTCTCATAGAAGTTTGCCTTTTTTACGCTCAACCAATTCCTTTTCATATAACTGGAGTTTATCATTAACTCCAGCTAAGAAATTGCCCAGAGTTTCATTATTAGTACGTTGCACAATGTTACGACATAAAGGCCTAGTTTCTTCTTTTAACTTGCCCTCCTTCACCATATCTCTATCAGAAGTTTAACCCATTCTGTGCTACACTGATGTGCTGCAGCTGTCCATCGTGCATGAAATTTCTTGTCCTGTTTGTACCCTAAATCAAAAGGGGTCAATGGACTTTTAACAGCTCTAAGTCCTCTGGGCGTCACATTAAGGTCAATGTATCTTTCCAAACTTTGCAGGTTGAGAAAAACAGAGGTCTCTTTAAAAATTAATTTCCCAACCTGCTCACACAGTACCTGTGTTTGTTTATCCCAAAATGGTTTAAGTAAATGACAATCATAAAACCTATGCTTCTTATCTGGTCTCAATTTCATTTTACATCTCCATCATCCTTTATTTTGTTTAAACATTATTTCCATTTTATGTGATGTTATAAAGGACCTATGAATGAATTTCCATATGAACAATTTCTATTTCAATGAAAGAAATGTTTGCTTTGTGGACAGAAGTATTAATTTATTGTCATTTAGCATTTATTTATCATTTTATAGTAGTCCCAAAGATTCTCTATATGATATAATTTTGTTTTCTTAATTATTTTATAGATGTTTGCTAAGTAACCTTTTTCATGAACAGCGTGTGTTGTTGAAAAGATCAAGTGTTCTATACATTTAGATATATTTTATCTGATTGTTAATTGCATTGTCTCAATTCTGTTTAAAATGTACTGCCTTATATCCTGTATGCTTAGCCAAAGATCATTACCTAAATCAAATTTGTTCCTTATTTGTTCAGTTGTTAAAACTTTTCCAGAGTCTATTAACTGATGCCAATAAATCAGTTCATGCTTTCTAGGAGTCTTGATTATATCTATATCAAAAGGTTTTATGTTATTTTGAGTGTATGCAATAGGATATAACAAGAATACCAAGCTTTTTATGCTGGGATTCCTATTCATAAGGGTTTTATTGCCTTTTAATATGTTTTTATAAACTTAGAACTTATGTGCTTCTGTTTGTTTTCTGTAAAATGCTCTCTCATCATCCAAAGATGATTATTAGAAACCACCTCAGTATATTGTAATTATAAAGTAAGACCTGATTTTAGCCATATATTTTCATGTATGTGCTTCTATCTGTCAGAATAAGCATTATTTACCCATACTGATATTGTTTTTATACTAGATGACAGTGCATATAGTTCTATATCTGGAAGACTGATTCCTCCTACTTCCCAGTCATTTAAGTGATGATTTGGAGTTATGCTGGGTTTATTGGGATAAAATAAGAAGTTTAGCATTACTTTATTAAATTGTTTTATGTAAGATTTATGCGGAGGTATACAAAAAGCTTGTATGAAGTATAATATTTTCGGAAAAATAATCATTTTAATTATATAATGCCTGCCATCCTTTGTAAAAAGGTATTTATTCCATTTTTGAATGAGTAATGTAATGTTATTTAGAATATTAGAGTAGTTTATTGTTATTATCTTGCCTAGTTCATCTGCTAATGTAATCCCTAAGTATTTTATTTTATTGCCAGCAGCTATATATTTAGAAAAATCTTCATGTATGTCTTTCTTATTAGAATTTATAAGTAATAGTTGTGCCTTATTTTCATTAAATTTAAGGCCCAAGAGTTTCTGAACGTATTCAATTAAATTTAATATAGTTTTACAGAGGTATTATCATCCTTTAAGGTTAAAAAATATCATCTGCAAACAACTGAACCTACATTTCCAGACTGTTGTCAATTTGTATACCCTTACTATTCTTATCCCCAATATTATAATTTGCAAAAGGTTTGAATAGTAAGGCAAATAATAATGGAGGCAAGGGGCATTGCTGTTTTGTACCTTTAAAGATTAAGAAAAACATGACCTAGTATTTATATATACTAAGGATTTTTAATAAAGTGATTTAATAATAGTGTGAATTTTTGAGAAGATCCGTATTCTTCTAGAGCTAACCATAGATAATCCCAGTGGTCAGAATCAAAAGCCCTGCTTATGTCTAAATGGACTATATACATGTTATTTTTTTGTATGAATAATGTAATCAATTGACCTTTTATAAAGCTGTTTGATCTTCTTCTATTAATAATGGAAGTAGTTGTTTGATCCTAGCCACATGTATTGCCATAAATATTTTACAATCAACATTTGGTAAAGATATAGGTCTGTAAGATGAACATCCCTTTGCATTTTTATCTGGTTTCAAAACATATGATATGACTGTATATTTCCAAGAAGGAGGAATTTTTTTGCTTTCCTTTACTAATGTAAATACTTTTAATAGTAATGCCAGAGCATCGTTGGTTAATAATTTGAACATTTCTGGGATCATATTATCTATGCCAGCTGCTTTGTTTGGCTTTAAATTTTTAATTTGGGATTTAACTTCAGTCATGGTTATCTGTTTGTCTATTAATTTTATATGATCATCTTTTAGTTTGGTTTTGATATGTTTTCTAAAGAAAGACTTTAACATGTTTTGAGGTTCAATTATTTCCTTTTGGGTATCAAGTTTATAAAAATGTAATTTAAATGCTGCTATTATCCCTTCTAAGTCTGATACTTTCTTTCTGGTATCAGGAATGTATATTTCCTTTATTTGATTAGCTTTTATGATCTTTTTAGTTCTATTTGCTATTATTTTGTGATTTCTGGGATTCATTGAATAATAACATAATTTGATCTTCTCTAAATTTATCATTGTCTCATGATGTAGTGTCTCTAAATATTTTTTATTCATGTCATCTAATTCACTTTTTAAAATCATCTTTCCCTTCTGAATGTCTAGCTTTGCTTGTAATTCCAGTAAGCCTTTGTCCCATAGCCTTTTCTTATTTTTAAACCAAGTTAATGCTTTACTATATAAACATACATTTTCAGAGAGTCCCAAATATATATCTCTGACACGTCATAAGTAAGATTTCTGTCTAAAAATGTTTATATCTCTTTAACATGACATTTCCTTAAATCTTTTAAGTTTGTTATATATGAATGAATTCTAGTTGCAGCTATTTTTTGTTTTGTATGTAAATCTAAATCAAAAGTAATTGCATTATGGTCTGACAATGGGCATGTGACTACTTTGACTTTATCCAGCTTTGTTGTTAGATCTCTTGATATGTCCACTCTGTCTATTCTTGAATGTATGCCATGTTGATGAGAGTAACGTGTAAAGAATAATATATTAGGAGCAGCATATTCATTAATGTCTAAGATGTTAAAAATTGGTAAAATGTTTTAGCACCTTAGAAATTGCTGTTTTCTTTTGTGTGTTTCTAGCATCAGTGTCCTTATTCATTATACAATTAAAGTCTTCTGCTATGATTATTTCCCCTTTAACATTGTGTACATTGCCTTTTAAATGCTGCTTGATTACTTTAATGCCTAATCCAGGTATCCTATAAATGTTTACTAGAGTATATATCTTCCCATTTATGGATATCGTTACTAAACAGAACATCCCTGTTTTGTCATAAAATGTATTTAACATTTTTGGCATTAAGATTGAGTTTTCCATAAGACGGCTACTCTTCTTTTGTTTACAGTGCAAACATACTAAAATTGTATTGTTATTTGTGTTAATTTTATTTATGTCTTCTTGTATAAAGTGTATTTCTTGCAAAAAATAATTTGTGCATTAAACATCTTATTATTCAGACCATTGACATTACTGGAAATACGTCTCATAGTTCATAGGATCATAGGAAGTTACTAGGCTATTGACCCTGAGGCCCTTACAAGCCTAGCCAAGAATTTAGCCCATGTTCTGACAAATCAGCACCCAATGCCCCTGTCCAGCAGGAACACAGGTGGAATCCCAGGGGTGTATTTTCTGTTCCCCATCCAGTTATCTAGGTTGTGCTTAAAAAGGGTTAATGAGGAACTCTACTTCATGTGAGAGGGAGTCTATTCCACAGTAGGGGGAGTCTCTGGGACATGAATCTGTCCCACCAACAAGTCCTATTAATGTTACAGAGCAGGTTGAGGTAGTGCATGCGGGTTACTCGGGTGGAACTTGACTTGCAGATATGCAGCAGTCTCATCAAGGTGGGGTCTGAGATTGCTCTGTATGCCAGACAGAGGTCAGCTCTGAGGATTCTGTATGAGACTGAGTAGAGGGACAGGGCCTTTAGATTATCTATATAGGATAGATGTTTGAGTCCCTAAATACTGCTGGTGAGGAACCTCTGTTTTCTCTCCAGCTGTTGCATTGTACTCAATAAAGGGTCTTATAAGGAAAGAATACAGGGATGTTATGATCACCTTGTTCCTGGATGAGATACCCTTACTAGTGAGGTGGGCTATGTAAAAAGGTTTCTGTATTATAACCACTTAAACTGCTAGTCATGTACATATATTTTAACTAATAAGCACATAAATTTAACTAAACAGCATGACTTATTTTCATTTGATGTAGCAAAGTAGTTGCAAGTCATAGACACCCAATAAAAAGGAAATAAACAATAAAACCTTAAAGATTGAGATGAAAAAACAAACTGCCTCTCCTATGGGAGACAAACCTCAGCTTTGAATAGACTAGCCATTCAAGTATACCCTCTAGTACCACATCCAAGAATCATTTCTCAACCCAGTTATCTATACATTCTGTCTAACAGAAAGAAGCTTGCTATGTCTTATAGCCTATTCATATAAGACATTTTTCATAAACTTTTATCTTAAATCCAAGGAAAAAAAATAACATAACCATGTTACTATATTAAAAATATTAATTTTATATTAAAATAATGCAAGCTACAATGACTTTTTGTGTTTGCTTATAATACAGTTGTCCATTAGTCAAACTCCTTTCTATAAGAATGCCTTAGTATTTGTCATTCAGATTAATCTAATTAATCAGCAAAACAGTTCAGATCTTTTAAAATGCATAACAAGACTCGCTCACTCTAGTTAAACCCAGTGCATCTTCTGTTATTATATTGTGTAGTAGCACAGTGTGCTTCACATTAAGCTCTTTATTTTATATGATCTAATTACAATTGCCTATCTATTTTCATTAAAATACGATATACTGTGCCTCTTTTATAAGTTCACTAAATTACTTGTTAATAAAGCTCTCATTGCTTTTATTCTTGTTATTAGGTAAATATCCATTTAAGAAGCTGAGAAAGTCAGACATTGTTAACCTTTAACCCGTGTGCTTACATCATGCCTAAGCATTTTACTTTCATTGTCAAGCACTTGCATGGTTGCAAAGGGATTTTCTTGGGAACAAGAAAACAAGCTTTTCAGCTCATGACCTCAGTGGAAAACTGAGAAACAAGAAAGCAAATTGTGTACTTCTTGACCTGCCCTGTGCTAAAGGAGTGCTTGAGAGCTTTCCCTCCTTCTAAATGACTGCTTGTAAATCCCAAACATGCCTCTGAAGTTAAAATCAAGTTTTCATTTACCTGAGACAAGTTATATTTTAACAGTAATAACCCTTGTTCATTTCACATAAAAAAGAAAGAAAACATTTATTTTTCTGTTTAAGCATGTATTAATCATTAAATCAGACCATGAAACATTCATTCAAAGACTTAAAAAATAGGTGCATATCTTCTATTTCTTAAAGTTAAGAACTTATTTAGAAATTTATATTTAAGCTGTATGTTCAAATAAACATTTTAAATGTTTATTTAAGTGCCTTTTAAAGCTGTAAATAAGTCTATATGTCTGCACTACACAGAAAACATGTAGTATGATGTGTTATTTTTTTTCTTTAAGGTTCTTTTTCCCCTTTCTTTTTGATAGTAGGCTGACTATGACTATGGCACTAAACACTCTAACAAAGAGTATAAGTAGATAAAGCATTGTTTTGTTTTATGTATTATGCTTTTATTTACTATACTTTGAGAGATATTACTTCATAGATTTGCCATCTGAATAAAGTGCGGTCCCCTTTAAATAATTTGTGTGTGGTATAAAATGAAAGAATATGTAAAATATTTATTTAAAATTACTTGTCATTTAGTCTTTTCTTCTTTTGTCTGCTTTTTTCAATTCATTCCTCTCTGCTTGGCATTTCGGGATAAAAATAGTTCAATCCATTTCTTTTGTTTGATTTAAAGTTTTATTAGATGTTAAAAAAGACACAACTGCATCCAAGGTGTCAAAATTCTTTGCTCCATCCAATAAAAAGATTTTAAGTCTCACAGGAAACAATAAATGAACCTTGAATTGTCTCTTCAATTCTTTTATTAAAGGTAAACATTCTTTTCTTTTAGAATTTATCTTGATGAGTAATCATTGCAAATCTTATTATATTATCTTGGTATTTGAGAGGAGAGTTTGACCATGCAGTTTTTAGCACCAGTTCCTTGTCTTGAGAAAATATAGATCCTACTATTATTGATCTTGGACTTTTATTTTCTTTTCTTTGTTGGAAGATGAAGGAACTGCCAGTGGGCTATGGAATCTTTCAATTCAATAAAAAAAAAAGACTCAGGTAAATTCAGAATATTTAGAAGCCAGGATGTGGACATTTACCATATTATCTCCTTCAGTTTTCTCCAGTAGTCCATAAATATGCAAGTTGTTTCTCCTTGAGTTATTGTCTGGGTCATCTAATTTGTTAGAAAAGTATTTTGTTTTGAGTGAGACTCATGTTGATGTTCTTGTTCTATCAGTCTGCATTCCATATCATTTAATGTTTCTTCTATGTCAGCAATCTTATGTTGCATTATTAATTCTTATAACTGCTCTATTTGTTTTGTGAATTTCTCTTTAAAATAGTTAAGTTTTTTGTCCATTTTCTCAAACTTCAAAGATAAATCCTGCATGGTAGATAAAGTTTGTAGTTCCTTCTTCATTGTCTGGTCTTGTGAAGTATTCTTTTGATAACTCATTCTGTTAAGAAATCGGAGCCCTTTCTGCTTGAATTTTGACAGAGAAATTGTAGAATTTAAACAAAATAATCCAATGTAGACTTTTAAAGGCTGGGTCTGCAGTAGAAGTTACTGGTTAAGTTTAAGAAGTTTAGGAGTCTCAGTTTGTAAAATTTTCTGTCAGAAATATAACTTAGATAAGAGAGCTGAGAAAAAGTGCTGTCGACCTGTCAGCATCCTGGCCATGCCCCAATAAAGTATGTTTTAATTCTGCATCATTCATAAAAGAGAAAAAAAAAACTTCCCCCTTAAGGCATTGGGAAGTAGCAGACAGAATTAGTTTGGAATCCTACTACTTGCCACCTGTAAATATACAGCAAGGATCATTTACTGCAGTGAGGGTTTTCATACCTCAGCATGAGAGTATGGGGCAAGGTCTCTCAATTCCTTTAGAACTACAAAAGATTCCCTTTATAAAAGTCTGTATTTACGTACTTTCTTTTGCTAGAAGTACCTAACAGCTATTTATAGCATAGGACAAACTCTGACAGGGACATAAAGTGATGCGCACTCATGGAAGCATAGAAGCAGCTCTGTTACAGAAAGTGTGTTATATGAGAGTGTTTCACACTCCTGCCATTCTTTTCTAATGGCATAAGAAAACAACACCACTTCCATATGTCTAGCATGACTCAAATAAAGAAGACTTGAAATGTATTCTGGGAAGAAGGAATGAAAGCAAGAAAACAAGATCACTTTACCAATGCATGACCCGTCAGCTGCCATTTTCTGGGAAATGCATTACAATTTGTAAAAGAAGCACCTAGAGTGATTTTGAGGAATTAAAATATCTCAGAAAACAATGATTCAGTAAAAAAAAAACATGTTTTTTGAGTTCCAAGGTGGAGTTTTCCTTTCTAGAGAATGTGCCTTTCAAGTTCTTTTTTTTCTCCAGCTTTGAAATCAGATTGCTTTGTAATGGTTTTGAATTGATTTTCTCAATGACATAAAAAACAAACTTCTCATAGTTCCTGTAGACCTGAGCATGTCTAAACAGTGAGTTTTCAAAATCCTTAAGCCTGATGCCTGAAAGGTGTTTGAGCACTCAATTTGAGTTAGTTCATTGTTTTTCCTACATAGAATGCATTGCATTTAGTGCAGCTTTCCTGGTATATCACAAAGTTACTATTGAAGTTATAACTGTCAGTATAGACATATTTCTTTTTTGAGTTTGTACATATGAAATAGTACTTTGGGCTCATAAAGGCACAGCATCTGCAGCCTGGTTGTTGCAGGGAAAGGTACCTAGCTGTAGTTCTATGGGTGCACTAATTTCTTTTACATTTTCTACCTAACTGCTAATGTTTCTTCCTTTTCAATAAATGGAGTGATATAACTGTTTCCCCTTAGTAGTAGTCTAGTTTTGAACCATTTTTCTATTTATTAGATGTGAATCCTTGGAATCAGGATCATACTAATTTTATATATGTAATTTCCTTCACTGATACTTGGTTGTGTGACTTGTGATGGCAGAGCTGAATCTTGAGTTGTTTGAGTAGTTTAATAGGTCCCAGTATGTTAGCCACCAAATTCTCTTTGTA
This sequence comes from Protopterus annectens, assembly GCF_019279795.1. NCBI lineage: Eukaryota > Metazoa > Chordata > Ceratodontiformes > Protopteridae > Protopterus > Protopterus annectens. Next base: position 233,239,536 of record NC_056726.1, on the reverse strand, counting down.
TCGTTTTTCCAGAAAATTTTGCTGAAGTTGATCTAGCTTGGTGATAAATTAGTCCATCTATCCAGAAATTAAGGCTATTCTTATTCCCTGTGATTTGATTATATTTTCCTAGTAATTTAGGGGTGCATGCCATCAGTGTATGGATGTTGGTTCACTTGTGTAGGTTTTCTATACAGGTCATTGTTTAGCGTCTCCTTTTTTCTGTCCTTATAGATGGTGATATCCAGAAACTCCACCTTATCATAACTATAGTGGTTGGTGAAGTGTAAAATAATTGGTGGTGTTTTCAATGTAAAAGAAGAAGATGCAGCTTGTCCAGGGAGCCTTTCCATGTAATCAAAATATTGTCAATAAAATGATAGTAACAATCCATGTATTGACAGAATTTTGAGGAAAGGATGATACTTTCTTACCATCTTGTCAAAGCTATATCGGCTAGGCCTGGGGCCGTAGGAGCTCCCATAGCTATCACCATTGTTTGTTTTTACCATTTCTAATTGAAGTGAAAGTAATTGTTGGTGAGTATGATGCCCAGCGTACTCTGAATAGCTTTAATTTATTTGTGGTAAGTGTTGGTCCTTGGGTACTTTTTCACAGCATCAGTACAGTAGTTATGGTAAAGACTAGTGTATAAGACTTTCACATCAATCATGACAAGTATTGCTTCTGGAACTATTTTTATTTCTTTGATTTTTTTTTGAGGAAATTGAGTGAGTCCAAAATGAAGGAGAGCACACTCCTAGTGAGCTCTTTAATCTTAGGTTCCACAAAAATGGATAATGTTTCAGTGGCTGAACCACATCTTGCTACCACTGTGGGGACAAGGAGGATTTTTCACATTTTTTGAGGTTTTGGGATACCAAAAAATTGTGGTATCCTAGGGTGGGGGACTATCAGACAAATAAACAAATCATTGTCTGAAAGTCCTCTGAGTTAAGCTTAGCCAGTTTGATGTCAGTGACCTTGTAATCTTTTATGGCTTGCTCAATATCTACTCTCTTGTAGAAATTCTGACTCCTTAGCATTTCTTCAATGTTCTGATTGTTTTTTTAGTGTCTGTAATGAAGATACCACCACTCTTGTTTGCTTTCATAATCTTTCTTGTCTTCACTGAATCATTTTAGAACTGATAATTCTTCTTGTGTGAGGTTATAAAATTTCCACTTGCAAGGATGAGTTAGAATTCTATGTATATCATCCTCACATTTGCGAAGTGAGGGGCAAAGGTGCTAGGTTTCCACTGTTTTGTTCTTGTTGTTCATTGCCTATGGTTCTGTCCCTAGATTATTATCTTCTCCAAGTTGTCTGTTTCTCTTTTTTATCTCATGAAAAAATATTTTAAGATTCAGTTTTCTACAAAACAGCTTAAGGTCAATGACTGTAGTGACAGGGTTGCTTCTATTATGTGGAATAAAGGTAAGACCTTTTTTCTAGTACTTTGGATTCTGCATCCATTAAAGGTGTACTTGAATTGTTTCAGATTTTGTTGTTGTGCATGTTTGTGGAGAGCTCATCTGATTTCCTCAGGTGGGGTCCTGGCAGATGGATGCTGTCCTTTTCTTTTTGTATCATGGAAATCTCTTGTTGCCATGTCTGGTTGATATTTTTTGCTTGGGGCAGGGGTTCTTCTATAAGCCCTTCTCTTGTTGTTCTGCTGAATGGGTGTTTGTTGCTGAGACCAAACTTAAAACACTCTCCTCATTTGCTGATTTTGTGGGGTTTTGTCTGGTTGTGATGCTATGCTGACAATTGGAAAATCCTGTTGTGGGTTGTAAATGTCATGTGCCAAGTTTACTCATGTGTTTGAGGAAGATTAATTAGGCTGGTAGTTTGTGTCATAAAACCGTATCACTCTAATGACTGGAAATTACAATAAACAGTTGAAGATTTGATCCCTAGAATACGAGCTGATGAAAAAAAAAATAATTTCTATAATGCTCATAAATGATTGTCTCTGCTTCTAGATATATGAACACAAACTCATTGGTGAAAACACTACAATGTAAAAGTAGCTGAAAAGTATTGGAAACATGAATCACAAAGCATTACAAAGAGAATAATGAAGTTTATATCACAAGGGAACACCCATTAGCAACAGTTCAAAAACAGATGGGAGAAAATCAGATATTGCTGTCCATGAAAAAAGTAGCACTGATCATTGAAATTGTTATACCCATTGATTACAGTATCTTACGTACAGAGTGACATAGAGTCATAAAATACCAGGATTTGCCAGCAAAAACAAGAACAATGCGGAAGAAAGATACTCAGACAGAGCCAATAGTAGTAGGTGGAACTTTGATAAAAAAGTATTCTCATTCATACATAGATATGGTACCAATGCATGTAACTCCATATGGATTCAGTTCTGGGCACATTGTGGTTGTTGAGAAGAACACGTTTAGCTAACATCAAAAACTGAAAGAATGCTAATTTCATGAACTTTAATAACATCCTGACATAGGAATGTGGTCCATTCTTGTCACAGTATTAGAAACCCAAAAGACTCTGAGAAATTAAATCATGAAAGTGTGTATTCCTATTGTCTATCAGTTTTCCAATATAATAAAGAACAAATATTATCACTTTAAAACAGTAAAATGTCAAGGGTTTTCTTAGCTAACATGCAGCTGTAAATAAAATAATAAATTGTTTTCAAAGGGCTGGAATAAAAATAGGTGGCTCTTATCTATCTACGAATTAATCATATATAGTGAGCTGATAACCTTCTGAGAAGGTACTAGTAGTGAAATAATTGCAAACCAGATAAACACACGAACTATAAAAAACAAAAACAAAAAAGCGAGATGAAGAGACGGAGCGGTAAAATACGAACTAACTGTTTATTAAGCGCTTTCGGAAAAGACAATACTTCTCCTTCTTCAGGCAAAATACATACCAATTAAGCACTATTTTATATAAAAATGTATGAACAACGTAATTATTCAATTAAAACTCTTAGGAAATAAATATCTTTAAAGAAATATTCCACATTAAAAGCAAATGTGCTAAATGGCAAACATTCAAATGCAAAGCAAACGGACAACTTTCAAAGAAGCATAACTCTAAACCCAAAGTAGGACTCATCTTTACCTAGAATTATACAATCAAGTCGAATGTATAATGAACATTCATTTAAATAGACAATATTCCTTTAAATGTATATTAGGCTAATAATTAAATTCAAAACCTAAAAAGAAGCAGGAAAAATAAAAGAAGATAATGACAGTAACAGTATCAATTTCATATAATCTAAACAGGTAGTAAAAACCTATATAATTAGACAACAAACATGAAAAGCAATAGTCACCATTAGTTTTTTAAAAACCTAACTACTATATATGTGAAATACTTTATAATGGTGAATAAAAAAGTATACTTAGGAAGTTTACTATTTTTATGTGTGTTGTTATAGATAAAAATCACATTCTAATAATAATTAACATACCCGTATATGTTAATAAATAAGGGCTAAAAACCAGAACTTGTAAGTTTAAATAAAAAAACAATAACTACCTCTTCAGGGCTAAATATTTTAGAATACATCTGACAGACACATACTCATTCAGCCCTGGAGGTAAATAAGCTGCAGTTCTAATTTGCCAAAATAGTTCTTCCATTTCTAATTTAAGTTGCCAGGGACCACCCCTCTGGTCAACTAAAACCTGTTTTAATATGGCAAATTTGAAATTGTGTTCTGGAAAATCAATAACATGCCTTGCAAAAGCATTTGTAGTATCTTTCCTGCTAATGGCATACTGATGCTCATAGATGCGCTGCTTAATTTTTCTTTCTATATAGAAAGCAGCGCATCTTTGGCAACAAGCGGAATAAACCACACCTTTTGTTCCACAAGTATATTTACCGTGTATTTTATAATTCCTATCTCTAATTTTAACCTGGTTTTCAGTACTGAAATGCCTACATTGTTGGCAAGCCCCACACCTAGACATCCCTGTAACTCTACTTGATACGGCTTTATTTTGATATTCAAGAAGTGCTTTAAGATTAGCACCTCGCCTGTAAGTTATTTTAGGTTTATCTCCAAATAACTTCTTCAGACCATTATCTTCAATGATTAGGGCCCAGTTTTTGTTTAGAATTTCTCTAATAAGAAAAACGTCTAAGCTATATGTACACAAGAAGCTAGTGTGAAAACTGTGTATTTCAGACCTGATGGTACTATAACTTTGACCATCAGCTTCATCAATACTGTCAAGAATGTTACTACACAAAAGAGGTTTAAAGTGGCCTATATGCTGCTTGAAAGTGACTTCAGCAGAAAGTTTTGCCACCATAGATGAGGGGTAACCTCTGTTAACAAACATGGTTTCCAAGAGTACACATTCTTCGATAAAATCGGTATCATCAGAGACCATCCCAGCTGCCCTCACCATTTGGCCTTTAACAACCACTCTTTTTTGATGGTGGGATTGACAGCTGGTGAAATGGAGGAATGAATTGGAATAAGTTGGTTTCCAATATATAGTACTTTTAAACCTAGAATTAAGTACGTCTTTAGACAAATGAATATCTAGAAAATTGATATTATTCTGTTGTAAATTATAAGTAAATTCAAAAAAGTCAGTCATAGCAGAAATAGTAGTGATAAACTCCTGAACCAAATCACTGGGACCTTTCCAAACCAAGAACATGTTGTCTTGGTAATGAGTGTACCAAGCGACATTGTTCTGGAACAAACTGTTTTTAAATAATAGGGTCTTCTCCCAGTATGCCATGATACAATTGGCGAAGCTCCCACCACAGGTGACCCCATAGCCACCCCGGTTTTCTGCAAATATATTTGTCCATCAAACAACATGTAGTTGTTAGTCAAAACAATCTCCAAAAGGGTTTCAACTGCATAAATGGTATTTTCACTGACTTGTCTCTGCACCATAAAATCCCTAATCCATTCCAAACCTAAACTTTGGGGTATGACCATGTAGAGGTCCCTAACATCTATTGTAAGAAACCCATATTCTTGGTGATAGGGAATGTTGCTTAGCTCAGTTAGGAAACTCCAAGAGTCCTTACAAATTTGCAACTCTTGTTCCACTAAGGGTCTTAAAATACTATCCACGTATTTTGCACACCCATAAGTAATAGAACCTCGCCCATCAACAACCGGTCTAAACGGGGGGTCTATGATCTTCTTGTGAATTTTGGGTGTGCCAAATAAAGCTGGTGTTCTGGGAGCAACCATAGTCAAATAGTTATATAAATCAATGTCAATAGAACCTTCCAAAAAAAGATCTTGAAGGGTGGACCTGATTCTTCTATGTGCAATGTTTACCTCATTAGAACTAACTAGTTCATAAGCTGTAGTGTTGAGGTGTTTCTTCATATTTTCCACATAGATGTTGTAATCCATAAAAACTAGCCCACCCCCTTTATCGGGTTTCATAACTCTTATATTACAATCACGTAATAGCTTAATGAAGTCACGTTGGTTACTATTGATGTTAATATTAACATTCCTGTTAGTAACATTATTAGTGCTTAAAGCTCTAAAGTCAATCTCGCACATCTTTTCAAAATAGTATAAGTTAGAATGAGGTGGTGGATTGAACAAACTTGAAACCCTAAGTGGATTAGTAAGAGTGGAACTTGCCCCCATTAAGGCATTCAAATTGAGTTTATGAACAAAAAGTTTTAAATCTATTATAGCTTTTACTAGGTCCATGTTTGTATCTGGAACAAATGTCAAGCCCTTGGAGAAGAAGTCAACCATATCATGGGGTATATTCAACACAGTGTAGTTATAAATATGAAAGTCCCCTCCTGGAATTGAAGTCATTTGCGGATTCCCCAAAATTGGTTGAGTTATCTCCTGCGCTGGTTCCGTTTGTTTCGCATACGACCCTGATTCCTGTTCGTCCTCAACTTCACGTGTTGTTTGTTCTGGTTCATTGGAAAACCCTGTTGATAATTTGTACCTGGCTGGTTGTTGTCAATACCCCCTTGCTGGTGTTGGGTGTGGGAATTATTATTATAAGTTTTATTATTATTAGAATTGTTGTTGATTCTCTCACTCCTACGGAGAGCAGATGCTTGTTCTGAGCTAGTATTAAATTCTCCGTTTTTTGAGTTGTCATTAACCTCTTGAATATTATCAATAAATTCTAAAGGGGCTCCATTTAATACGGGAGGCTGAGAAATAAAAGGTGGACGAGGGTATGCATTGTTATTGGCATACTGAATAAGGTCTCTTGCAATTTTTTTCTTTTTGGTGTTCAGCATTTTGACCATAGTGGGTTCAATGCTGGTAAAAATCTGCATATAGTCATACTTATAGCGAAGAAAGTCCACACTAGATTTGATTGCATGTTCCTGTATTTCCAACTTGCTTTTAAGAGTGGCTACCTCAGTTTTATAATGATTCATGAGTAGAGTAATAAATTCGAACCCTTGTTTATCAAAAAGATTCAAAAGTGCATAAGGAAATCAGACATTTCCAGCAAGCCAGCTGGATACCTCTATTGTCGAAGCCCCTTTGGAATAAGTTTCTTCCCTAAGCATTCCTCCAAATATGCTATTTCAAGCTGTAGCTTTCTACAGTGAAATCATTTGTGATCAAAATCATTAATAAGTATAGTGATGTTACTCACCATAGGTACTTCTTCATGAGGTGAACTATTCAAAATACTGTCATCAAAAAAGTTGTTATTGCTTAAAAAATTCCCAATAGAGGGAGGGAATTATTTCCTGCTACTTGAATGTTATTGCTGCCATTGCGGTTTATAACCTGCCAGAATCATGGCCCCTGATTCTATTGAGTATCACTGAGTGCTGTACCAACACCGGCTTGGATATCCTTAGGTGCTTCATTAATTCCAAGGGCACCTAAGGTCTGGTTAAATTCCATTTCTTCTCGTCGATTAGTTAGGTTGCCCATACTACTTTGTGGGCTGCTTCCTAAATGAGCAGTGTTCTCAATATTTGTAAAACTGCCCATTCTTTGCGTAAGGTTGTCAACTTGGCCCATAAGAGCTTGAATTAGGGCCGTTAAGTTACCGACGGCATTCGCCTCACCGGATATAACATTATCATTAATATTAACGGAACTATTATTCGGCTCATCTTGTGAAAACATTGTGCCTTGAAAAGCCACTCTCATCTCACTTGCCATACCACAAATGACTGCAAACCTGATAAACACACAAACTACTAAAAACAAAAACAAAGCGAGATGAAGAGATGGAGCGGTAAAATACGAGCTAACTGTTTATTAAGCGCTTTTGGAAAAGACAATACTTCTCCTTCTTCAGACAAGATACGTACCAATTAAGCACCATTTTATATAAAAATGTATGAACAACGTAATTATTCAATTAAAACTCTTAGGAAATAAATATTTTTAAAGAAATATTCCACATTAAAAGCAAAAGTGCTAAATGGCAAACATTCAAATGCAAAGCAAACGGACAACTTTTAAAGAAGCATAACTCTAAACCCAAAGTAGGACTCATCTTTACCTAGAATTATACAATCAAGCTGAATGTA